>NC_142929.1:57475673-57498173 GCF_046866305.1 Octopus bimaculoides | reverse complement strand
CCCTGTTTTTCTCTCTCTCTCAGTGTCTTTCTCTGTCTCTCTGTCTTTCTCTCTCCCTCTCTCTGTCTTTCTCTTTCTCTACTATCTAATCTATCTATCTATCTATCTATCTATCTATCTATCTATCTATCTATCTATCTACCTGTCTGTCTATCTGTCTGTCTGTCTGTCTATCAATCTATAACCACATTTTTGTTTTTGAAGCTAAGATGGGACATACTATATCTGATATATCAGGATATACTATATCTGAAAGTAAAGCAGGATGTATGTGTGTCTGTGTGTGTAAATACAATAGGTATATATATATATATATATATATATATATATATATATATATATATATGTGTGTGTGTGTGTGTGTGTGTGTGTGTGTGTGTGTGTGTGTGTGTGTGTGTGTGTGTGTGTGTGTGTGTGTGTGTGTGTGTGTGTAAGAGAGAGACATGGTGTGGAAGGAGGAAGAGATGTATACGCATGTATAGAAATTGGTATCTATGCACGCCGATGTATAACTATACTTACATAGATGTCCACACACACATATACACACATACATACGCACACATACATAAATACCCACACATACTTACGCGAGGTGCTGAAAAGCGCCTGGCTTAAAGGGTATCGTGAAACACTTGGCTGGAGGTCCAACTTTTCTAGTTCTTTTACAAGGCTTAGAAAAACTGAAGGACCGCTGCAATAAGTGTGTGAATCTGAGAGGGGAATATGTTAGATAAAATCATAATTAACTGATCCTCCTTCCTTTTATCCAAAGCCAAAAACTTCTCAGCATCCCTTCGTATTTAGGGCTGAACAATGTATTGTTATATTTCGGGATGATCATTTCTAATTTTGAAATCAATGAATGTGATTCACTAGAGTTATTATATGTTTACGAGAGCTTGACAGGCATCTTCAGCCAGCAAGTCATGCTACTCCAGGCTGATGACGAGCAAAAACTCAGAAACATGTCCCTAGCTGCAGGCTTGGCTGGGTGTAGGTGCTTGTCTCCCCCTCATAAACATAAGGACACAGGAAATGTGTCAACGCCGACAGGAAGCGGTGCAGCTTACTCGGGCTAAATAGCAGTAGTATGATTCCCTTCTTGGGAGTGTCACGTTAAGTTGACAACATACAACTACTTTATCGTATCACTACTGCTTAAGTCTCTCTTACAGATTTAGAAATGCATCATTGCCACTTTTTTTTCTTTTTGGCAAATAAACACACGTACTATATATTCGTTCTTTACTCGTTTATTATTGTTTTTATTTTATGTTGTGTCCGTTTTGTGGAAATCTTTCGTCAGACATCTGTGATCTCTTCAGCAACCTTTTCCATCCACGTATATCTTCCTGCTCCGTCTGGGCAAGCCAATAAACACACACACATGCAATAAACATAGACATGCGTATGTACACAAACACAGACGCAAACGTATGCGCAAATAAGGATAGACATAAAACAGAATGAACTAGGCGGAGCTGGAGCATAGACGTGGATAGAAAGGGTCACTGAAGAGGTCACAGATGCGTCACGAAAGATTTCCAGACAATGGACATAAGATAAAAAAGAACATTAATAAATGAGTGAATAACGAATATATAGAGGGTGTGTTTATTTGGTATGAAAAAAAAAGACCCCTAAATATAACAATATTTGTTTCAACACACGATTTCTAATCGGGAATCTTGCAAAACGAATTTATAAACGTAAAACACATACTCATATTACTACTAATTTATCATTCATCCTAATTAGATGGGAAATATGAATATCAGAGATCTTGACAACTTTCGATGCGGAAACAAACCTCCTTGTTAATGTCTGTCATTTAGCAATCTTCCACTCCCCTGCGTTTTAAGCACTGATGCTTAGTTTTCAGGGGACTGAAAACGGCTGAACCGAAAGGAATTCGTACATGATTCATCCACCTATAATCTTTCTCTTCATTTTACGATGCTAAGGCTTTCCGTCTATTGACGAATCTACGTTTACCTATTCGAATAATAATAAAATATACAAACTTACGTGATTGCTCTACTTGTTGAAAATAACAGCCAAATCTCTCAAAATACACAGCTGTTTTAATAATGAACAAATATACAAAATTCAATGTTTATATCCTTGAAATATCAACAACTCTGTTGGCTGTGTGGTAGGTAGCTTGATTACCAACTACATGGTTCCAGGTTCAGTCCCACTGCGTGACACCTTGGGCAAGTGTCTTCTGCTATAGCATCGGGCCGACCAAAGCCTTGTCAGTGGATTTGGTAGACGGAAACTGAAAGAAGCCCATCCTATATATATATATATGTGTGTGTGTGTGTGTGTGTGTGTGTATGTGTTTCTGTTCGTCTCTCCACCATCACTTGACAACCGATGCTGGTGTGTTTACGTCCCCGTAACTTAGCGGCTCGGCAAAAGAGTCAGATAGAATAAGTACTAGGCTTACAAAGAATAAGTCCTGGGGTCGATTAGTTCGACTAAAGACGGTGCTCCGGTATGGTCGCAGTCAAATAGCTGAAACAAATAAAAGAATAAAAGAATATACAAGGGAGATAAGATTGATCATAGTTGCGAGGTTATCAATCATAGGCCTTCTTGACCAGGATCGTCCTTGGGCTAAACAGTAGCATAATTGGGTACAACGAAACTAAGCAAAATAAAATTGAATGAAAGGAACTGAACAAATAAACAAGACTAAAACATGTGTTTGATTGAATTAGTGACAAATGCAACTTTTAAAGAACCGAAAACGAAACAAATTCGCCTTGGGTCGAAGACTTAGATAGAAAGCCGTAAATAAATTAAATAGAAACTGTAAATAAGATACGCTAAAGTCAATGCTTTCACATAGGTTGATTTATTTCGTATGTGTTGTTGCTTTGTTAGTTTGTTTTATTTTCTTCTTTTTCTTCATGGTTAATATACTGTACAGAATCGGAGAAACAGCTTTATCTAGGAGCCGTACCACGGACAGGGATCATCCTTTGAAATTTAATACCGTTAAGAGGTTTCCAACACGCGTGACTTTCACCGAAACCCGTAGATTTCTCTCTTCTCCTCCCTCTTCCACCCCCTCTCTCTTTCTCTCTCGTTTTTGTCCAATTCAATTTATTCCGAAATGCCAATATCTTCTTTAGAGAATTCTTATTTGCATTTGTATTTATATATACATACATAAAAACACCGCTCCTGAGTAAGTGGGCTTTAGCTGGAAGTCGATATGTAGTTAGAGAGAAATAAACAGACAGAATGGTGTGTGAGACAGTGGCTGGTGTCAACTATAGGTTGGTTGACCCACTGTACAAGAAGGCGACGGCGATGTGATGATGCGGCGAAAGCGAGAATGTGATTGTGTTGCTAAAGGAAATGTGATAATATGTTGCTTAGGGAGGTCAGTTTTGATAACATTTCAATTAATAGCTAGCAGGAGGTTTTACTATTTCGTTTGGAATGAACCTTTTACTATTCATCACCATCATCCCACTCACATCATCTTTCTTCTTCTTTTCTATCTAAACATTATAATGATGGAATTGAATGCAAACTGAATGGTTTTATGTTTGGTGAAAGAACCGTCAACAAATTCTTCTGAAATGCAGGATCGATTTCTTCTGTATCTCGTAATAATCAACATTACCTTTGTTTGAAAACTAGTAATAAATATACACTGTAGAGAATTGTGGAAAGAGGCAGCCGGTTTTCGAAGTACAGGCACACTTTCTAATAGTTTTACTGCACTCTCAATAAGGCACTGGAAAATTATCGTCTTGTCATTCTTATATGTCAGCTTTCCGTTCATGTGATCCTGTATATTCGCTTCAGTGTCCAGTGACAGCCGATAAGGCACAAAAACGAGTAAAGCTTCGGCAAAAGAAAAAAAAAATACTTCTACTTCGGGATAAAATTCGTACCATGGAGACAAGTGTCACGCTCTAATGAGAAAAGTGTTACGGTTAATATCGTGTGATTGGCTTTGATGCGTTGGTGCACAAGAATCTGCTTAAGACGAAATCATTTGCAGAAAGAAAGAGTGGTTGTAACAACACAAACTAACCACTATCATGACGAACAATAACATTTCCCTCGTAATGAGAGAGCCTTTACGAGGTTGGAGAACCTGCAAGGAAAAGCAACTAAATTTCTGTCTTAAAATGAAGGAGACATAGTAACATGTTAGTCCTTGTTATGCAAAAGAGATGGTCACGGCTGCAACGTTTTTGATCATTGGTTTATTAGATGTAGGTCGACCTGAAAGTTAACATCGCTCGACCAATATCACTATCAATAATGATAAGAACAAAACAGCAACAATAAGCCACCACAAACAGGGGGAGCCTATGTGAAGGAATGAAAAAATCACTGCAGAACAAAGGATGGTGGTTCTTATGGGATCTCTCAGATTGCTAGAAATAGCAGCGATTTCCCTCTCATATGTATTACCTATTAAAAAATTTAAACAATGAAGGATGCACTAGAGAATGATATCCTAGATACAGTCTGCAAACGTAGGGAAAGCTCCTGATTAGAACACTGCTAGTTTTTCTTTCTTGTTATATGTCAGCTTGTTTCCATTGACCAGTTGTTCTCGAATCCGTGGGATTAGCTTCGACCATTGGCACCTTAGCAGGATTTGAAACGAGAACGCAAATAGCAGGAACAGACACCATAAAGCAATTTCGTCCGACGCTTTCACAACTATACCAAACCACCATCCCTGGACTGGCACTTTATAAATATACATCGACCTTCAAAGGATAAGAGACAAAGCTAAGTACAGCAGATATTTTAATTCAGATCGCTGAGAGACTCAACGAATTCTGTGAGACATTCATTCTATCCGCGAATCAAGCGACTCTGCTAATTTCTCAATACTTACTTAGTACTGTTTTTGTTTTGTTTTGATTTTAATCTGAGGGCGATTAAAAGCAAAAAAACAAAAGCAATAAGATGAAAATTACTGTAACTCACTCACTTCTCAGAATTCTTCTATTCTTATCCTAAATGTTTCACCCAATCCTTTCGCCTCAGTACTTTAACCACCCAGATTTCTCTCCTAGCCCTTGTGTTTTCCTTCTAGAAACCTATTTGCAAATTTTCAAGCTGAAGATCAAATAAACTTGGCATGATGCTCATTGATGGAATACATTTGAATTTAGGCCTGCACCATTGGTGTTGACCAGAGGCTAAAAATCAAAAACCGTAACAACAACAGCAGCAACATAAACAAGAGTTGATAGATTAATTATCATGGATGTATTTAAATTCCAATATAGAAAGTGCCGTATCTAATTTTGAAATTCACCTAATGGTACCAGTTATATTTTGAGGTAAAATAAATCTGCCTCTACATTTAGCTTTTCTAATATTTTAAATTTGAGGCAATATGACGGTTATCACTATTTTAATTTCGTGCTTTATCTCTTTCTATTACTTTCTCTTGTTCAGCTATTTATATTTCTTACTCCCCTCTTCATTCCACTGTGTGTGTGTGTGTGTGTGTGTGTGTGTGTGTGTGTGTGTGTGTGTGTGTGTGTGTGTGTGTGTGTGCGCGCGCATTATTTTCGTCTCCATGAATTGTCTCAGTTTTCAAGAGTTACCCTCCTGTCTTCCATTATGCTTGGTTTATCGAAAGCGTATTTTTGATGTCCGAACACATCGTCCGATATGTATTCACTTGTGAAGTTCGAACCTGCCAAACTTCATCTAACAAATGTTTTCTTCTTTGTTGACATATAGCTTAACATATTGATAGAAAACTAGATACATATATACAAATAGAATATAAATGCAACGTTATGCTGCATGCAGTATATTTTCTACGTCAGTAAATAGGATGCTGTGGCATTTATGGCTTTTCGTAGAAATATTACATTTAGGAGTACGTGGGCTTCTACAACCGGATTGGAAATCGTGTCGAAGATACGCGGCTAGCTCGAACGTCATCACTTACTAAATGGCATGTGATCTTTGTTCAACGGAAAAACATTAAAACTAAAACATAAAATATAACGGCGACACTTTTACAAAGGTTTTGCTTCGAATAAATTGCGTTAAACATAAACAAGGTTAATATTTTCACTTCTTTATTTGTAATGTATGAATTAATCATATATATACACTGAACTAATGGCGTACTAATAATTATGTATTTTGTTATATCCTTACAAACTCGTTAAATTTAGTATGATTCATTAGGGGAAATGTCACAGGACAAAATGGCTGCCAGACAAAATGTCTTGAGATAGTGTTGTGGGAAAATGTTCGTTGAATAATGTTTCATTACAATTTTATTTAATGTGCATCTCGCAAGAGCATTGTTAAATTTCTAATTCCATATGTAAGGTAAATAAATAGCCTCCATTGTATAGTGAATAACTTAGTTTTGGTTATTGTCTGTTTCTCTATGTACGTGTACATAAGCATGTGTGATTGTCTGTAAAAAAGAAATGAAAAATGAAAGGATAAGGAAGAAGAGAAATCTACATAAAGTACATGTCAGTAGAGTAATATGCAAATATTTATAGCAGCGTATTCACGAGAACTCGTGGCAATATACCATTTCCCTGAGCACTCTTTAACATGTCTGCATATTCATATGAATAAACACTGAGTTTATTGTCTTATAGTCGCTTAATGGTTCATCTAATATCCGGACAAATAGCGTCTACTAAATATTTGAATAAAACACCTCTACCTCAAAATGGCGCGTCTTTTCATTTCTGATAGATGCTTTCAGTGAAATGAAGCGTGGTTAAATATTTTGCTACACAAATCTGCTGAGACAGTATGAGTAAATCAGTTGTAAGATCAGTGAAATAATATAACAAGGAAAATAACATTAATTTTTTTTTTATATTTTAGAGAGAAAATAATGAAAAATAATTAACGAAGCAAAAATTGCATCGAAAACCTAATAAATACTTTTAAAGTTGAGCTAAATTCTCCTGAGCTAATGACAAAGTTGATAGGCATGCTAGAAATAACAACCAAATATTCTTCAAATTACTTCCTATCATCTTATAAATGGATATATTTGATAATGTAATCCAGGGTAAATAATGTCGAGACGAATGTCGAAACACAGTTGATCATAAGTCAATTCGCACAGAACCGGATTTGTAGCCAAGCAAGAGCTGCTGTATAGAAACATCGGTCTACTTAGTCTGCTGCGCGGTTTTAAGTATTGGTTCTAATTCCTTTTTCTTCTTCTTTACCGTTAAGCAAGATAATAGGGTCTTGTAAGTGAAATGGCTTTGATATTGGTTCACAGACACATTTTACTGATCACCGGGCTACTGTTTCATACTCACCGAAAAAATACTATTTCGATTTCTTTGAAAGGGAAATATATAACACGAGAGGTAAGAATTTTCATCTAATCGCCGAAATCAAAAATATTATCAAGGCATATTATGTTTTCAAGGGTACTCAAAGCTGTTCTTGTCCAAACCTATGAAAGCCCTGGTCGAGCAGACGTGTGATCAAAGGTATTCAAACTGTAACCATCCTGATATTTTCTTAGGTGCAGTGAATTTAGAACTGCAATAGCCAAACTGCGATTTGGGTTAGCTTTAGCTGTGTATTTTAGCAACTCAATCTACCACATAGAAGCTCATACATTAGCTCTTAAATTTCAAATCCGGTGTTACTTAAACGCAGAAAACAGGCGAGAAAATGTTGGTTTCATTTTGGCTGCGTTCAAAGACGTTTTATATTATTACATGAGGTAAAACAGAAAGATACGATGGTCTCGTTCCTTATAAGCACCGTCTTCATATGTATTATAAGCAATGATAAAATAAAATATATTTGGAATTGTCTTTTTTATCTGATAGTTACAACTTGCTCATCACAAGGAAAACATACAAATATCTTTTATCTTTCCCTTGTTTCAGTCATCATACTGCAGCCATTCTGGGGCACCATCTTGAAGGGTTTTAGTCGAACTAATTGACGCCAGTACTATTTTTTTAAGTGTGGTACTTATTCTATCGGGTTCTTTCGCCGAACTGCTAGATTATCGGGTACGTAAACACATTAATGCAGGTTGTGAAGCGGTGGTGGAGAACACACCACACACACACACACACACACACACACACACACACACGCACACACACACACACACACACATACATATATATATGCATATATATATATATATATATATATATATATATATATATATATATATATATATATATATATATATAGAGAGAGAGAGAGAGAGAGAGAGAGAGAGAGAGAGAGAGAGAGAGAGATAGATAGATAGATAGATAGATAGATACGATGAGTTTCTTTCAGTTTCCGTCTAGCAATACCTCTAATAAAGCTTTGGTCGGCCCGACTTTTACCCAAGGTTGCATTGGGACTGAATCCGGAACATATGGTTGTGAAATAAACTTTTTGCCATCCAGCCCCGCGTGTACCTATATACAGGAATATTTTTGTGTTGGGGTATAGCTCCCAAATTTTATTTGAGATTATGTGTTCGTTGAATTCTAACCAGTTTATATTAGGTACTTACATAATCGACCTCGAATGACGAAAATCAAAATATAATCCGTAGGGTATTTTGCGAAAAAAACAACACAAACTTCTATAATTTACATTCGAACAAATACACAATATAGTATAAAAATTTGTGTGCGTGCGTGCGCGCGTGTGTGTTTGTTTGTTCTACGGAAGAAAGACCTGCTCTAAGAGAAACAAAATTACATATGCACAGCTACATCATGAACAGCATCAACAATCAGGGATCATCAATACTGTTCACTACATTTTAGAAATATTAATCGTAATGAAATTTCCTTCGCATTAAAAGTTTTTAAAGAAACACATTAAATAATGTACGAGTCCTAGACTCATTATGTCGGGGGAAAAACCAGAATGGTTCATAGTTGAAAACCTTTGATCAGACGCCATCTCAAACATCATCAGTTGAACCACATAGAAGCTTTGTACATCGGAGCTGAATCTGGTAGAAATAACAGCCAAATCTTGCTGAAATCACAAGCTACACTCTTTTAAAGACGAAGGACATATTAGATAATGTGGTCCCTGATAAGGTGGTCTTAAATCAAACATAAGATTAAATAGTCAATTTTGAGTGTTTGTGAACATATTACAACACAACTGGCCCTAAACAGCAACAATATGAATCGAACATCTAAATTCTTGACCAAGACTTCCCTCGTCTTTACATATTTTGTCTTCTCTTTACATATAAACGATAAAAAGTGATACGAAAGAGATGTCAAGTTTTCTAACAAGTCAAGCCAATGAAAGCCTCTCTCTTTTTCTTCGGGAACATAGAAAACAAAATAAGGATTTGTATTATTATCTTTCTTCTTTTATTGGTTTCAGTTATTAGACTAAAGCCATGCTGGGGCACCGCTTTGAGAAATTTTTTTGTTGAATGAATCGACCGCAATACTTATATTTTCTAAGTTTGATCCTTATTACTATCAGTTTCTTATGCCGAACCACTAATTTACAGAGACGTAAACACACAAAGACCGGTAGTCAAGTGGTGGTGGCGGACAGACAGAGAGACAGACACACACTTATACACACACATTCACACACACAATCATAGATAGATAGATAGATAGATAGATAGATAGATAGATAGATATACGACGGACTTTTTCAGTTTCCGATGTGGCATGTTGTGGGATTGAATCCGGAGCCATGTGGCTGGGAAGCAAACTTCCAACCCACAATTATTTTGACAATTTCAAAAAAATCCTTCCTCCACCACCGCTATCACGATTGTTGTCTTAGTAATAATATTCCCTGTGGCTACATATTGGTAAAAATCATCATTATTCGACCACTGGAACCAAACTTGTGGTTGTTTCTATTTAAATGTGTTATATCAATTAACCTCAGGGCTTCGAGGCTTGTTTTATTAGACCAGCGATAGAATGAGGAAAAATTCGATCTATCGATTAAAGCTATTACATCAAAGAAGATTTAATATCGGGGTGTGTTCTGAATGAGTGTGGTGGTTATAGAATTTGAGAAACAAATTAAGAAAAATATATATATTACCAATAACAATGTTATTGGTAATTTCATATTTTATTAATTGTATATAGCATTGTTCTGCATGTGCATGGTTAGTTCATAAGATGTATGCTTACACCAACAATATCTCTGTGTGTGTACGTATGATATAATGTGTATGTACATATATATATATATATATATATATATATATATATATATATATATATACATACATACATATATATATATATACACACACGCACTTATATATATATATATATATATATATATATATATATATATATATATATATATATATATATACATACATACCTTCATTTATAAACATTTGCTTATTGTATATGTATTTATAATAAATAGTAATGTGCATGTGTGTATATCCATATATGTATATATGTATGTATAGTGTGTATATGTGTGTGTCTGTCTGTCTGTCTGCGTTTACCTATTATGCATACATAACAGGCATACACAGATGTGTGTCTATCATATATGCATGTGTATATGTAAATACACACACACATGTCAAGTTCATTTAATGCTCTAGAACTTGTCTAATACTTATATACAAGGAAGAAAATTATAGATAGATATTTAGACTGATAGGTCGCTACTGTACAGAAATAAATATTTATATACATATTTACGAACTTATCTATAAGACGTTTTAACTTTATGGGCCATATACACAACAGTACATCCACACCCACATTCTAAGAGAAAATCAGCAATTATTACAATATAAATAAGAATTGCTAAACCAATTTAATAAAAGAAACCTTTCAACATTTCATATATGTTTATATCTTTGTTTTTGTCTTTCCCTCTCTCGTTCTCTCTTTCTCTCTCCCTCTTCCTCTCTCCCTCTTGCTCTCTCCCTCTTCCTCTCTTTCTCTCTCTCTCTATATATCTTTATATATATATATATATTTATATATATATATATATATATATATATATATATATATATATATATATACATACATACATATATATATATACATACATATATATATATATACATACATACATACATACATACATATATATATATATATATATATATATATATATATATATATACATATACATATACATATACATATACATATATATATATATCCATCCTATTTCCTATCTCTCTCCCTGACACACACTGTATGCGTGTGTCGGTGCATGTGTAAGAGCGATTATGTTTCTGTTTACCCAAACGCACGCACGCACGTGTGTTTGTGTGTTACTATGGGTGGCCGTAACCAAGAAAGGCGAAACACTCAATAAATAATAGCCATGTACCGACATGGGTGGTAAGTTCTCTCAACACCTGCTACAAGAGGCGCCCATCGTTAACACATACAAAGAGTGTAGGTCCTTAGAAGAACTGAAAACCCATATCTGCATAGCTCATGTTTTAGAGAACATTGAACTGATGGCATTGTTTCAAATCGAGTTGCGGCCATTTTAAAGTGTGTGCGTGCGTATGTGTGTGTGTGCGTGCGCGCGGCTTAGTGGTTAGAGTAATGCATCTATGATCATAAGATTGTGGTTTCGATTCCCCAACCTGGCAATTTGTTGGTTCTTTTGAAAAACTTTTCATTTCAAGTTGCTCCAGTCCACACAACTGGCAAAAGGGAGTAAACCTGCGACAGACCGGCATTCCATCCAGAGACGAATAGATACACCGCATAATTCGGAAAACCGTCTTTATGAACCAATAGTTGGTGAAGGACCCTTTGTCTTACACACTCACACACGCATATACGGAGAAGTGTCCCATACAGACCTGTTCTTCTGAAGTTCCCATGCTGTGCAGCTGCTTCCTCGTGCAAGTCGAATCTAATGAAGACACAGTACTCTGTACTCTAATGACAGAAGTAATACGGGAAAAGTCTATAAACGTGGTGCCAAAGTTCAACGGCATCACACATACGGAAGTCGAACAAGGAAAGGGAGTGGTAAAAAGTATCGTTCAATATAAGTGCACACACATATCCACACGATTTAGACACGCATACAGGCACACGCAGACTTCCCCTGAAGTCACATGCCAGCAAAAAGTGTTTCTTAATTGCACAGCTATGTTTAGCATATATATATATATATATATATATATATATATATATATATATATATATATATATATATATATATATTTATATATATATATATATATATATATATATATATTTATATATATATATATATATATATATATATATAATAATAATATTAGGGACAAAATCCAAAATTACAGGTAAAAACTCAATTAAAATCAATTTATAAAAAATTAAAATTAAATTGAGCTTTATAGATAAAATATATATAAAAAATATATAGTTTTAGGGAAAACAACCAAGTTTCAAGAACTCATCGATGAAAATCCACTATCACATATAGAAAAATTAATAATTAAAAGCACAATAAATGAGTATAATATAAAGTAAAGTAAATATCATAAGATAAATATAATAAAAAGATTACACGTGTTTCATAACTAATTTTCAAATAGAAGAGAAATTTAAATCGATTAAAATCAATTGAAATTATCGAAAATAAATTCTATTCAAAAATATAGCTACTCGTCAGATCGTAAGTAGAACAATAATTAGATATATATATCTCAACCAACAATAAGTACCAAATGAATTAATATGAAATACTTATTATATAAAGATAGAAAAATTATTAAAAATATCATAATATCAAAATAATAACCATTCAATAATCATCCCTTCATCCATTATAGGCAATTTTACTAAAAAAGCTAATAATAACCCTACAATCCAATATAACCTCATATCACCAACAAACAATAATCTAATTAATCTTATTCTATAAGACCCCTCTCGATATCCCAACAATAATAAACATAATAATAAAGGTAATGAAGCTCTAACCGTATATAATATCATATATATTCCATCTTACATAAGTTATCATTGTTTTAAATTTCTTTTCTATTTGAAAATTAGTTATGAAACACGTGTAATCTTTTTATTATATTTATCTTATGATATTTACTTTACTTTATATTATACTCATTTATTGTGCTTTTAATTATTAATTTTTCTATATGTGATAGTGGATTTTCATCGATGAGTTCTTGAAACTTGGTTGTTTTCCCTAAAAC
Organism: Octopus bimaculoides; assembly: GCF_046866305.1. NCBI lineage: Eukaryota > Metazoa > Mollusca > Cephalopoda > Octopoda > Octopodidae > Octopus > Octopus bimaculoides. The sequence continues at coordinate 57,484,999 of NC_142929.1, read as the reverse complement.
TATATATATCTATATATATATATATATATATATATATATATATATATATATATATATATATATATATATATATATATATATATATATATATATATATATATATAGGGGAAGTAAGTAGAAAAAGCGAAAATGCACATTGATTATAAAAAAAATAAGGGCTTTTTTTATGAAAAGTAGCAATAAAAAAATACAATTAGATGAACTGGGGTAGAATTAAGAGGAATTAAATTCATTATTTTGAATTGTTAAAGAGATTCAAAGTCAAACCGGTGTCGTCACTGTTGTTCACTGGCTTTGAATGCGCACCTCAGTGAACTGCAATGACGATACCGGTTTGACTTTGAATAATGAATTTAATTCCTCTTAATTCTACGTCAGTTCATCTAATTGTATTTATTTATCGCTACTTTTCATTAAAAAGCTTTTATTTTTTTAATATTCAATGTGCATTTTCGCTTTTTTTCTTCTTACTATCCCCATATCTTTTCTACGTGTAGTTTCTATTTTCTTTTTGAAACATATTTCTATCATATATATATATATATATGTATGTACATAAATGCATGTATGTATATATGCATATATTTATATATATATATATATTATATATATATATATATATATATATATATATATATATATATATATATATATATATATATATATATATATATATATAAACTTACGTGATCCATCTTAATCTTAGTAAAACATGTTTCGCATTGAAATATCTCTATTCTTCATCAACTATTTAACTACATAATTTGGTAACAGTACTGTGTTAGTGTGGCACTGTAGATTACAGCTTTTAGGAGAAATATCCTACCAGTAATAAGTTAGTTGGTTGGATTCCGACAGTTAAAGGTTGGAATGTAGAGTCTGTGTGCTTGTTTCTGTTGCAGCGTGCTGTGTTGGAAGCAATTCTTTCTAAGCATGAGTAGCTAACCTTAAGATTTTCGATATTAAAGAGCTTATGCTTATTTAATAGTATTTGGGATGTGGTATCTAATTAGTAACAGGAAGCTTCTACCTACAGTTGTTGATACAGCTTGACTGAATAGAAGATTGAACAAGAATATATTTCTCTCTTCGTGTTGGAGTGCATGGTAGCGAAGACCCATATAAATTAAACTATCTACGAAACCCCTCCTCGCGCATGTCACTTACTATTGGATTGCGGCCAAAAATCAGAGATTCTTCTGCCAATGTCTCTGACCAAATTTCCAGTTATAATTGCGGAGGGGTTGAGTTCGTATTCCTATTGATATAATCAAATTACTTGTAAGGATCTTTTTAAGCATGGTATGTATCTGTCTTGAAGCTTAGAGTAATATCCAAGAAGTCGATCTTATTTAAATTGGTAATAAATATTATATAAAACCTTTATAAGATTCTTCTTCAACTATGACCTTCTTTCAACTAGGCGCAGGAGTGGCTGTGTGGTAAGTAGCTTGCTTACCAACCACATGGTTCCGGGTTCAGTCCCACTGCGTGGCACCCTGGGCAAGTGGCTTCTCCTATAGCCTCGGGCCGACCAAAGCCTTGTGAATCGATTTGGTAGACGGAAACTGAAAGGAGCCCGTCGTATATACATATATATGTATGCATGCTCGACTAAAGACGGTACTCTAGCATGGCCGCAGTCAAAATGACTGAAACAAGTAAAAAAATAAAACTATGACCTTATTTCAATTGGTAATAACTATTATATAAGATCTGTATAAGATTCTTCTTCAGCTTACCTATGACGTGGCTTGAGACTGCCAGGACGTTATCCTTGTGAAGGAGTGAACTGAAGAGTGGTTAGGTTTTTGAAGTATCCAGGATAAATGACCCGAAGAAGTCAGCGACTTCGGCTCCGTCGTAATTTCTTATGCATGCGTCGAGCAATGGATCCTCTTCTATTTTCACCCAGTTGGAAACATTTGGGGAACAAACAACAATTTCTTAAGAAACAAGATGGAAGTCAAGGAGTTCCAAAAACACTACAGGTCACCGAGTACCTGACGCCATTACAGTGTCTCGTCTACCATGTTAAAGCAGATATTTAAATTATTAGAGCATATATTTAAATTATCATGCTATTCGCATGACCTTGAACCTATGAAATTTTGAGTAATGTAGAGCTGAATGAACTCACTTGTGTGTGTGTGTGTGTGTGTGTGTGTGTGTGTGTGTGTGTGTGTGTGTGTGTGTGTGTGTGTGTGTGTGTGTGTGTGTGTGTGTGTGTGTGTGTGTGTGTGTAAACAGTCCGAGGAGACTCAGGGTGGTCTCCGTTGTCAAAAACTATATATCGTAGTTTGCGAGTTTGCGTCAGTCTAAATAAACAATTGCACTTTAGTATGGTATTGAATTACTTTTCACTCGTTCATTAAACTACACACACACACACACACACACACACACACACATATATATATATATATATATATACACATGCATACATGCATACATACATACAAACATACATGTGTATATGTATATATGAGAATACGGACATTTCCAAATGTATTATTCATAATTATATAATTATAAATACATATATACATATTTATTCCCTATTTCACTAACAACTATCAGTATGTACATACATCCATGCGTTAACATGCGTGTGTACACATGTATACACGTTCAACAGAAGCATGGAATACGATATAATTGATATGATATTAGGTAACTAATGCGATACATTTGAATGCATGGACAATTTTATATCTTTGAAATTAGTTTCCCCTCTCATAAGCCCTACTTGAAAATTGGTAACGGTTATTTTAAGATTTGTATTAAAAGCTGTTTGGAATATGTATACGTACCTATTCTCACGAATTCTAATAACAGAAGCATGCACACATATCCAAATTAATGAGTACGTATTTTATTTGTACTTTTGCGCGCTTGTACGTGTGTACAGTACAATGTCAAATGCTTAATGATATGGACATTGTTGCCAATAGATATGTCTCTATCTATTATAATCGCTTTCGTTCACCCATGTTTCGCTTCTCTCTCTCTCTCTCTCTCTCTCTCTCTCTCTCTCTCTCTCTCTCTCCACACTCCCGCACTGCTTGTGTGAGTGTTTGTGTTCGTAGGCTATGTGCTTGCGCATTTATGCGTGTTCGTACAGTATGTACACATACATTTATTTTGAGATAAACAAGCGCACACATGCATATGTTGGTTTTCTCAAGATAAATGCATATATTTACAGGCGTATATATTTTAAACGAAACGAAGCAAGACATTTACATCAAACAAAACCTATTATAATCGCTTTCGTTCACCCATGTTTCGCTTCTCTCTCTCTCTCTCTCTCTCTCCCTCTCTCTCTCTCTCTCTCTCTCTCTCTCTCTCTCTCTCTCTCTCTCTCTCTCCACACTTATGCAGCAAAACAAAAGTTTGTAATCATAGCACAGTTCAATTCTACTTCTCTGTGTCTATTCTTTATTCCATTGGCCAACAAATTATGTCACCCTAATAAAATTCATCTTCTACTTTAACATGTGCTTAAGCATTCTAAAATTGATTATGTGCTAGGCTAAACTTCGTTGAGAAGGTTTAATAAAACTGAAACGTACTTTGTACTACCACCAGAGATACAAAAGGTTAGTGTAACTACTCACAGCCTGTCATCGTTTCATTTCCAATCAATTTCAGTTTCCGAGTCCTCTCCCTTGCCTCACCAGAAAGAAATTATCATTAACCAAACTGTTTCTTTATGCAGCGAGTGTATTTTCAAATGATGAAGCATCTCTTTTCGATTTCTACATTAAGTTATATTGCAAGTAACACATGCGTTAGTAAATTTCAAATATTTTGAATCGCTCAAAAGCTTTGACGATCACGTCAATATAATATCTTATGCAATGTTATTACCAGTTCAAATGTACTTGTGGCACGTTCGAACCCGTAATAATATTTTAATGTCAAACATTTGACATTAATAATATTAATGTCAAATTAATAATATTTTAATGTCAACCCATTAATCTTAGTATTAACTTAGTTTCTTATGATTTTACATAGGATTTTGCAAAATATCAGCATGGTGCTGTACAAACTGCATTTCCCTTTCATTACGGATATCTTAAATCTCATCCATGCGCGAATGCGTCAATTAGTAACCTAGCACTCGTTTCATTGGAACCAGCCATTCCTATTACCGTTTCATCCCAAATGAAGCACAACACCACAAGTCAATTCCGGTTCGTATGTTATCGGGCTGCAGAAGTCTGCACGTACCGCCGACTTCTTTATATTATGTGGTCAGTAGTCGCATTGCACTATTAGTAGGTCGCGCCTGGCGAAGTGCGACCGCAACTGCTACTGCAGATTCCTTATAATAATAATAATAATAATAATAATAATAATAATAATAATAATAATAGTAATAATAATAATCACTTGAACAAAACTGTACAAATCCAAATATATGGTACCCTAGGCATAACACCTACATGAACTTCTAACTTGTTGTCTCTTGAGGTCTCTGGGTGAGACTTGGATCCAACTTGTACAAATGCAAAACAAAAGTCAGACATAAAATAATAATAATAATAATAGTAATAATATTAATCTCCAACATCTAAAACGTAGGAATCCAGAAAAAGGTTTTCAAAAAAATGCATTTTTCATGGAGAGGTGCGAAACTGCATTAGCACCGAGGAGCGATATGAAACCTTTCCAAAGTGGGAGACTTCGTCATTGTCTGTGACCCACATTGATGGTTCCACTACTAAAAAAGTAATTAAAGACATGGAGAAAAACGCACTCATCAGAACCAATAGAACAGGAATACGCACGTAGTTACAACTGATCATTCCGGCCAAACATTCTCATGGCCAACGTAAAAATGAGGCTACTTGGGTATTAGAACTTACACTCCTCAAAAGATGGACATGTGAAAATGTCTCTCATCAATGAATTTAAAGTGCAATAAAAGATAAGCCTATGAATGAAGAACATTGAAGCTTTCTCGAAGCATTGTGTGAAAGAATTAAAATAGCAAAATTAAAAAGACGTAAAGAATAATGTATTTCAGACACAAAGGCTTATCATCAGAGATAAACAGTCAAGAAATGTTAGTTTTTTGCGGACACACAACAACCATGATGGCCAATACTATATAGAAAACATTTCTCGGCTGTTTACTTCTGATGATGGGGTTGTGTGGCTGACATATAAGGATCATTAAACGTTTACTTTTTCGGATTGCAAAAAGCTTTCTGATTTCACAAAGGGTATGTATATGATATCATTAAGTGAGTGAGCCTCTCATAGGAATGACAATATTGTCTAATAACACTATGTAACACGACTTTTGTCTTTGAGCAGCAACTGTTATTTCTTATTTGCTTACCCCTAGAAACTATTAAAAAATTGGCTAATATTGCCTTCAAATTTTACTTTTGTTACATTTATTCAAACACTTAAGAATCCTTCTCAACAAATGGCTATGATGTTCCTTCACTACTCCTGTTCATGATCAGAGATGCACATATTGTCAGCCATTAACCCATTACCTCCCATAATTCTATTAACTGGAATTGTTTTATAAAATTTCGATTTCTAGCATAAAACAGCCTTAGAAACACGCTGGAATGATCGAAATAACATTTTAAATAGAAATAAGCGAGATATTGGGTGAAAAATTAGCAAACCTCATTGAATACCTAGTAGATATAGCAAAAAGGTTAGATATTTACGAAATTTGTAATTTTTAAGTGATCTCATATGAGATCACTGGTAGGTAATGGGTTAAGGGACATGCTCAGGTGGTTACGGTCAAACAACTAATAAGTAAATCTGTAGTATTGAGCAGAATATTTACTATAACGATATTTCTGCCTCAGCAACTAAGCACTGAATGTCTGAAATGTAATGAAAAATATGTCAGTTTCAAAACATTAATGTACAAAAACAAACTTTGAAGGGAATGATAGTCATTTCCTTTGATTTCTGTTTAGAAGCAAGTAGAAAATAACACTTACTGACCAGAGACAAAAATCAGTGTAATGAACAATTTTCTCAATTTTTTTGGATTAGTGTAACAAAAACTTTGAAAGTCTGAGTGAGTGTGTATGCATGTATGTGCGTTGTAAGTGCGCTTGAGTGAAAGTATTTCTGTTTCTATCCGTGATCGTATGAGTGTAAGTGTTTAAGGGGATGTATGTGCTAAGGTAAGATGAGTATGTAATACGTGTATGCTTATGAGTTTGCTTGTTTTGTGTGTTGTTCCCATGTATTTTTATGAGCGCAATAAGTATGTATGCATGACTGCGCCTGCGCGTGTACCTATGTGCATAACTGCAGTTGTATGTGTGTACGTGAGTTATGTGTCCATGTATGTGTATGTTTGTATGACTGTGCGTATAGGAGTCTACGTTCATAAGTCAACAGGGTTAATGTACCGCTGAGACAGATTTCTAAATTCGCATGTAATACTATGTGTGTTAGTGAGAGACAAGTAAGAGAAACAGAGAGAGAGAGAGAGAGAGAACGAGAGAGAGAGAGAACGAGAGAGAGAACGAGAGAGGGGGAAGATGAGAGTATTGCTGTGCTGGTTATCCGAATGACGCTGCCGTGTCTGTGTCGCAAAAATTTATTCAAAACAAACTTTCACCACCAAACAAACATTACAAATAACCATAGCAACAACATAAAAACAACAACGGTAGGGGCAGCAGCAATAGTACTAGTAGTGGTAGTAGTAGTAGTAGTAGTAGTAGTAGTAGTAGTAGTAGTAGTAGTAGTAGTAGTAATAATAACAACAACAACAATAATAGTAATGATAATAATAATAACAATAATAATAATAATGATAATAATAATGATAATAATAATCATATAATAATGAGGAGGAGAAGGATTTTGTATTGATTACAGGGGTCTCACACATTCATTTTATGCAAAATTCTGTGATGTACATAAACAATAAAACGGAGGTGGAGAAAGGGGTAAAGATGTAATATGACACAATTTAAATCGATCGAAGGCACAGAGTAAAGAGGAGGAATTGTCATCTATGGAAGAACGGACGACCACCAATCCCCGACCACATTACGGAATGGAGCAGTAACTATCTAACTGCAATCTTCGTGTAGAATTCAAAAGTTAGCATTCTCACATGTACCATTTTCTAAATTTGAAAACATCTTTTAATGAGATTTATTGCAAGGCAATGCCACCCTCTCCAGCCGCAACTTTCATTTAAAGTAGATGAGAACTTAATCGGATAATTAGAGCTTTGTCGTTAATTTTTCCAAACGCGTCCACTAAAGGATCTCATTTACTATATTTACCATAGCGACCAAACAAAATTAATCTGCAAGTCCCTCCTTACCAAAAATGAGCATTGGGTGGTCTCAACAATTAACTCAGCTTTCAGCCAAATCTTTACACACTAAATAACATGTTTGACATCAGTGTAAGCGTCATGTGTGTTCAGACACTGAGCTGATGCATAGAGAACAGTCTCCCAGTTCAACGTGCATTTTAGACAGGCTAATTCTGAAGCGGTAATTTCTATTCTTCTGAGTATCAGTACCGGACTGGGGATTTCAGGAAGTTGCTCATGATCGCTGGGTAGAAGGCCCTTAGGAATAAATTACTTGGCTGTTTTTCGTTGACATTTAGCGTTTCCTCAAGAACATCGTTACTCTAAATCTTCACTTTCCCTTTGTAGAATGCTAATGTCAGCATTCCACCAACTGCTGTGCCCGTCTGAGAACAGATCCAGGACTACCTCTCCTCCAAAGAGAAAATCTGTGGGACTGTGAGTGCAAGTATTTCATGAATAACCAACACAACTGCTCATTGTTTTGGAATCTCTGTAGTCTCCACAGCTTCAATGCGCATAATCAGTGACAACATACTGAGCCCTCACTCTAAAGAGTGTCAGAACAGAGAACGAAGAACAAACCTGGATCCTAAATAAATCTAAATTAACTTAAATCAGAATACAATGAATAATTAGTTGGGCCTTTATTACTATGGTGACAATTCTAGATATAAGGTGTAATAAGACAAGTACGTACAATAGATGATGTCCCTGTATACCAAAACGGTCTCCTCCACCTCGGATTGAATTGAACATCCTCCAACGCCTCCAGTTTCAACAACAGAAGCTCAAGAGCCAAAACAGATACGATGAGAGGTAAACATAATACTTAGCAGACCGAGCGTTCGATAATATATGGTTCTAATAGACAGATATTTACTACCACCACCGATGAGATGCCGCATAATGAGCGACCTAGCACATGAGAGCAACTTGAAACTGGATGAAACTTTAAGTACGGATGGTTGATCTTATCAAATACATTCGGTTGATCCAAATTGATTAGCAGCTCTCATAATGTAAGACCGAGACTCGACTGTCAAACAGTAACAGAATTGAAGAACAGAAAGAATGACCGGACAAATAGTTAGATGAAGGAATAAGGTCAATTCATTTAACATACCGAGGATGCTGCAAGTAAAGAACGCTGGTTGTGGCTGACATGCAATTCTGACATGAGAAACTGGATCGCTAATTATAGCCAACGAACTTGATCAAAACAAAGATTAATAAAACTCAGCCAAAGAGTAAACGTAAAATCTGTGGAAAAGTGAACGAAAGTATTAATCATCACGTAAGTACAGTAAGCTAGCACAATAAAGAATATAAATGCAGTAATGACCATCTCGGTGAAAGAGTTCATTGCGATATTAGCCAAATTTGTGGACGGTACTTGTTAAAGGCTGTGTTGGTGAATGTTAATCACAGAATTTTGAGATTTCTCAAATTACACATCACATGCTTAAAAAAGGGGACGTACATATAAGATATTAATCATTGCTGTGACTAAATAGAGAAGATGATTGCAGGTAGAATATCTTTCATCTGGATTGACCTGGGACAACACATCATGAGCAAAAACATTTCAGATATTTATTTGAGAGTAACATTCTTTGATTCAGATTCAAGGGCAGCAATTTTGAGGGGAGGAGTCAGGTGATTACACCTTACTTCAGTGCTTGACTGGTACTTCGTTTTATCAATCCCGCTGGAATAAAAGGCAAAGGTGACCACGGTGGGACTTGAACAGAGAACGTAAAAAGACCAGAAGAAATGCCGCTAATATTCTGCCAGCTCTAATAATCGTTCATAACAATGGTTTCTTATATTTGTTTTAATAACAAAATCACACACAAAATAATCTACGACAGTGTGTGTGCGCGCGTGCGCGTGTGGGGGTGGTGTAAATCACTGTATCTACACAGTGATTTACCCCCCACACGCACACATACACGCACACGCACACACACACACACACACACGCATGCAC
>NC_142929.1:57438173-57473173 GCF_046866305.1 Octopus bimaculoides | reverse complement strand
ACCACATAATGAATTTCTGTATATAAACGAATCCATATGTGATAAGAAGGAAAGAAAGAATGCAAAAGAAAAATATAACCAGTCACGAACGAAAGAAAGAAGTGGAGAAGCATTCGGTTGATAGAATATTCAATTCAAATAGCATTTGATTAGAAATTATACTCAATTTGAACAACGTTTATTGCCCCGAAAATTGAATTCTAATCTGAAACTTTTATAACGGTGGAGAAAAATCCGAAAAGATTCTTGCCAAAATCTCATAAATTTCTGTATATTGAAATAAATTATTAGAAAAACAATGAATGTCATTTGTTTCATATAATTAGAAGAAATAGTTTGAGCTACGAATTTTTCGAATTCCAAATGATGTTTCTTTCGAGCGACACAGCTTAGGATGACTGTAAGTTGACGCCTTCTGTGATAAAACCTAGCTGTGTTAATTAACTTGTCACTTGTCAAGTGACTGATGTATTTATTTGACATTCACTCCAACCACTATTCATATCAAAATTTGCTCTGATTTGTTTAAGAGATAACAATTTTTCTGATTTTTATTATGCTTTGATATATAAAGGTATCAATTTACTGTAACTGCTGCCGTTGTTGTTATCGTTGATGTAGTTTACTTCCAATCGACCCTTATGGAATAGACTTATGATCAAAAGTAGCGTTGAAATCATAGCCATCCTATATCAGTGCAATCAGCACTACATTATCCTGAGTATCTTTTTCTTTTTCCTAAGAGAGTAAGATGTAACTTGTAAGCGAGCTGGCTGTTATTTCCACCAGCGAGACACCATATAAAGGCTCCCTGATTTGAATCTATTTGCTGAAGTTAATTATTGTAAATGGTTGGCGGGTTGTAGAGTGTCAAAAACAAAACGCCGGACTAAATTCCCTTTCAGTATTTAACATTTTAGCGTTCAGGTTACTGTATCAAATATGTTTATTTATTCACATTGTTTTGAATAAACCCTGCATTATGTCCTAACACCATCATCATCAGCTTCTGAGATCAAAATCTGACAATGCTGATTTTTACCCATCACTACTCTTTGATAAAATAAGCACCACATGTACTATACAAGAACAAACGTGTTGTATATCTTACTTAAACATTTTTGGCCTTGCACCAACGTAATAAAATACTATTGAATATTATCAAACCTGCAGGACGTGCTCTAAATGCATTCAAATACTTGGTTTTGTCAGTCCTTTATTTCTATTTTCTCTGCGAGCGAGTGGTCTAGTACTTAAGGTGTTGCACTCACAGTCGCAAGCTAGTGGGCTCGATTCTCAGACCGGAGGTACATTGTGTTCTTGAGCAAAATGGTTCATTTCTGGCTGTTCTGCGATCACTTGGACGTTTGACGTGTGATAAAATGTGCACCAGTACAAGAAATGTCGATTTGATGAAGGGAGCAGGTTCATGTATGGCGCAAATAAACAAATAAACAAATTATTTGTGCAGAATGATCAGCAAGAAACTACAGAGCTGTCTTTTTCAGATCGAGAAACGTATATATATATATATATATATATATATATAATCACTGGTGTGAGTGGTCATTGTTACATCTAGAATAGGCATAATAGTTACCAGTAATGTACTAGATTTGCTAATACCTGACCATAACAATAATTGTAGTTCGAACTAACAAAATGAGAAGCCAGCAAGTGGTCCCTCGGCCTATCGAAATACCAACCAAATCTCCTTCAAATTATGCACCAATATCGTTAGTAAGGAAACGATATATAAAGAAACTGACAAGTTAAGGAAGTGTTGGCTTCAAGCAAATTCGTTGAAAGACGGATGAAAGTGTTGAACTTTCACCTTTTCTGAGTACATACTTTTAGTATTTCAGAAGAGCTTAGAGAGGTTGCTTACTTCATTCGTCTTAATAACCGTGCCTTTGTAGTGTTTTCACGTCTAGTCTTTAGAAGTCTCCCTACGCCTTTAAGGAAATTTTACCTGCTGAAATTTTAGTATTATCATATTTGTTTTTATTTAAACATAAAACTCCTTAACTTTCTGTAACCCTCTCCTTGTAATGTCCTCGTTTTTTTTTTGCGAGCCCTGATGGCTAATAAAGAAATCATCATTATTACTATTATTAATATTAAATCAACTACTAAGGCAGCGAACTAGCAGAGACGTTTGCACGCCGGGAAAAATGCTTAGCGGCATTTCGTCCGTCCTAACGTTCTGAGTTCAAATTCCGTCAGTGCTGACTTTGCTTTTCATCCTTTCAGGGTCGATAAAATAAGTAAATGTTGAATACTGGGGTCGATGTAATCGATTTGCCCCCATCCCTCGAACTTGCTGGCCTTGTGCTAACGTTTGAAACCAATATTAAATTGACTACTGTGATAAAACAGAAGGATATTGTGATGCTGTTAGTTCGAGAGTGAATGGTGACGACCGAAACGCCTATGACCACAGCTCTCAATATTCAGAGTTATTCTGCTGCTACACAGCAACAACAATAACAAGAGGCGTTTTCTTATTGACTTAGATTCCTAAGAATGCACTTCTACCAAAAAGTACAAACTGATCCTATATTCCAAAGCCTGGAACAATAAGGAATTAAATCTATTTCAATGATTACTTTTGTCGGTGTATTTAGCTCTAGTTCAACTTTAAAGAAACATACCGATTTTCAAAAGCTCTCTCACCTCGACATTTCCCTTATATTGTCGAGATACGTTTTCAGAGTGCATTATCGAATATATGTGTGTGTGTGTTAAAGAAAATAAGATGAATATTTGAGGAGAATCTGGTAGCTAATTCTACTGATTTCTGTGACAGGTAAGATGTTCTCGCTTTTTCGATGTTAGGTGTATATCGCAGTTTATTAGTGGGAAGATTAACTTCCCTAAATCATAAATCCCAAGTTATCTATTCTGCTGAATCCTGAAAGTTAAACTGGCTAAATAGCTTCTGAACTTATTTGAATTCAGAAAATAAGAAGTCATTTAATGGGAGGAAATCCTCGATTCCAAACTTGCGCTCGCTTGCGGCCTTACCCAGCCATGAGGTGTTTCGACATTTTTTACAACCACGCTCTGACAAATCCTGCGACGACGCTAGTGCTTTATTGTGGAAGCTGCGCTGTTTCTTTGGATCCATATGTGACGTGGAGACGAAATGTATTGCATGGACAGCAACTTTTCCTCCATACCATACTTCCCAGGCATGGATCTCAACGGGCAACGCACCGGAGAGGACACTATGGCTTTGACACAACACGAGGAGAAAATGAGGAGCAAAAGTTACCGGTTATAATACATCGCTACAGTTCACACAACGCCGGGACTGCTCACAAGTACGATTTATATGGCAGATACTGTCATTCGCGCATCAGACTGTTCAGCCACAAACAACGCTGTTCCAGTAAGATGGATAAACTAGAATCTTGATCCATGGCCATCAATGACAGGCGAAGGCCTCAGGAAAAGAAAACAACCACGTAAGCCATGGAAGTAAATGAGGCGAAACAGGAAAGAACAATTTGGAACAGATTTTTATTCTAATCGTACGAGTAATACAATTATTCTGGTCTAACTATTCTCTTCAGCTCAAAACAAAAACATTTTGTGCCTCATTAAGAAATCACAAATCACTATTAGCAACAGTTTCAATGAAGAATAACTCCGCCTCAAACATCTTCATACTCACATCAGTACCAACATACACAGCAGCACATCCTGATATTCTACACCATAATTTTCCACACCTTATTAGACACGAGTTGGCAAAAAAATTCTGCTATCTTTTCTGGTGGTGGTTTCAGATCAAAGTCGCTTGACTTGCAGATTAATAAATATTCATAAGTACTCTGGAGAAACGAATATTGGTGCGTGTGAAACGGATTAACGCCTGCTTAATGAAACATCATCCTTAAAACGAGTTGCTTGATTGATACATAAACAGCAAGTGGCAAAATCCGTAGAAAATGTGACGGAAATAAAATGTCTCTCCCTGGATAGAATTATGAGATATTTCTACAAAACAGGTCAACATGACCTATTCGACGAAGTGCTTCGTTCAAATACTGCGTATAGTGTCAGTTCGACTCCCTTTCAAATTATATATTTTTCGTTTACCATTTTTTCTTTAATGTCGATGTTGGTGTTGTTCTTGTTGTTGCTACTATTATTTAAAGGCCGCGAGCTGGCAGAACCGTTAGCACACCGGGCAAAATGCTTAACGGTATTTCGTCTGTCCGCACGTTCTGAGTTCAAATTCTGCCGAGGTCGACTTTACCTTTCATCGTTTCGGGGTCGATAAAATAAGTACCAGTTGAACAAAGGGGTCAGTGTAATTGACTTAAGCTCTCCCCCAAAATTGCTGCCTTTGTGTTGAAATTATTATTATTGTTGTTATTATTATTATTATTTAAAGGCGGCGAACTGGCAGAATCGTTACTACACCGGACAAAATGCTTAACGGCATTTCGTCCGTTTTTACCACGCCAAGCAAAATGCTCCGCCGAGGTCGACTTTTGGGATCGATAAATTAATTACCCCCAAAATTGCTGCCTTTGTGGCAAAATTTGAGACCATTGTTATTATTATGTAAAACGGCGAGTTAGCGGAGTTGTTAGCACGCTGGGCTAAATGGTTAGCGGTATTACAATAATAAAAACATTACCGAATACTGCATCTTTTTATTTGCTTTTGTCACATTACTACGATTTTCCTTCAGCAATCCTTTTCATTGTAGTTAGAAAGATCCGAAAATCAAAATTAAATTTTTAAGAAGCAATCTGCATGTTAAAATAGGAAAATATAAATATGAAGCAGTGAGGAATGTCAGCCGTCGTAATCAACTATAAACACACACACACACACACACTCTCTCTCTCTCTCTCTCTCTCCTTCACACACACACACACACACACACGCACCCATCAGTTCATTCATTTACAATTTGTAACATTCAACACACGCATTCAAGTATTTAAGTAAAAAAAGCATGGTCCACGTACGCACATATAAGTCAAAACAGATATTCAAACAAATGTTCATGGACAGTTAGGAAAAGGCAAGCATAGAGAAGGGATTAACTCAAATATGTACAATCATTTTAACATCGCAAGACAGAAGTATACACATATTCACATAAATATACTATTGCAAAACCTGTATCATACATGATAAATTCATTGAGCATCTGAAACCAACCCGAACGAAACCGAAAAAGTTGATGGCTTTTTCCAGTCATTTTAAATATACGAACAAATCGCTGACGCATGCATATGTGCCTCTCATGGAAAAATATGTCATTTTATGAGGCAGATTTGAAGGCAGTGACGTTACACAACTTCCGGTAAGTTCGCTTAGTTTCATTGGCCTATTTTCGTGCAGTGTTCGCTGATGACGTTAAATGAGGCATAAAACAGTAGTAACAAAGATATTAACATTTCTAATTGAAATGCTGTCGAGGAGAAAGGAAAAAGGAAAAAACCAAAATGGTAAGAAAAGAAAAAGAAATGATATGGTATTTATTGAGTTGTAACTAACGAGGACAGCAACAAGGTCAAAAACAACAACAACGGCAGCAGCACCATCGATATTAGTAGTCTGCTAACGACAATAAATAATAATAATAATAATAATAATAATGCTAACGACAATAAATAATAATAATAATAATAATAATAATAATAATAGTGAAAGTTAATTTGAAAACTAAGCCTGCTGAAAACAAGCGGATGCGCGCACAGGCAAACATACACAAGCATACGTGTATACAATAAATATGTCTATACTGCATGTGTGCATATGTATGTATATACTGGCTCGTACATTTTTGAGTCAATTTAGATTTATATATCATCAATACTATATATCATAGAATTAATCAATAAAAAGGCTAAATGAAAAGCTTCATTGCATTTCTAACTAGATGTATATTTGAGACAGATCTTTTTCAGCATGTCCACTGTGATTACGTACACAAACAATGTTACGATATGGAGGTTCTAGAAATGTCTTGAAATTTCTAGAAATGCGTTCAGTTCCATTTTGTTTTGTTTTGTTTTTTTTTCTTTTCGTGGTCCACTTATAGGCTGCATCACATTACTTACCGTAGTCCGAAAGTCTGCCATAGAACAAGATTAGTTGAATAAATAGTAGTATGCACATATTCCCTCAAAATATATTTGAAGCATTTATTCAGTACTTAGACATTAATTAATAATTAAGATAAATTTGCTGATTGATGTAAATAAATCTGATTCATCAGTCTTCTAAATGTCTATTTTTTACAAACTAATTTCTTGGATGTGTGTGTGTGTGTGTGTGTGTGTGTGTGTGTGTGTGTGTTTGTGTGTGTGTGTGTGTGTGTGTCTGTGTCTATGTGTGTGTGTGCACGCGCACGCAATAGCTACCTATCGATCTAGCTAGCTATCTAGATAAATTGGTTCATGCATATGAACGATTTGAAGCAACCGGGAATATCTTTGCACCTGGGGTATGTATGCATTGTGGTGGACAGTGTTTCTTTTGAGCTGTTTGTCCGCCCAAGCGCATGTTTAGTAAATGTGCTTACAAAAAGTTTTCCCGATAACATTGGGGTTTGTACTTTTGTTTTTTAATTGAAGAAAGTCGACTGATGGTTACTGGCAAGGAGGCGCATATATTATGCAAAGAAAAACAAAACTTGCACATTAGGAAATTCCTGCGTATACCTACTGCAAAATATTTGGGAGAACACTTGTGGTGAACTCGATAAAGTGGAGAAAAAGTTATTTCACTTGTAAGCATTCGACAAGTCTTTCCGTCGGGAGTTTCCGGTAAAGTTAACTCTAGTAAAAACAACTATTGGCTGGGAAATAACATTAAACCAAGCAGCTTGATCTACCTAGCATCCGAAAATGTGTCTATCATGACAGTGTACTTGCAACTAGAATGTTCTTCCCTTCCTACTATGCCTATCATTACATATTTGTGCCTGTATATATGTATTTATGCATACTACATTTCTGTATACATTCGAATATTATTCAAATTAATATAAATATGCCATATGCATGTAAGTATGTATGTATATATACCTGTATCTATAAATATATACGTGTTTGTATGTGTGTGTGTGTGTGTGTATGTGTGTATTCTCACATTTACTTTAGTGTACAGACATTGCGAAATCTCTTTAGTCATTTGAGTGGGCTTGTCTTGCCGGCGATATTGTTCTTTTGTGTGAAATCTTCAACAAACTACTCAAATGTACCATGTTTCTTCAATTATATACAGCCTAAATACTATGTACTTGATTGG
This sequence comes from Octopus bimaculoides, assembly GCF_046866305.1. Lineage (NCBI taxonomy): Eukaryota > Metazoa > Mollusca > Cephalopoda > Octopoda > Octopodidae > Octopus > Octopus bimaculoides. The sequence goes on along the minus strand of NC_142929.1, from coordinate 57,465,889 downwards.
ATTAACGTAAGACATTTTGTTTTTCTTTGTAAGTTTTTTGTTTTGTTTTGGATTTTTATTTTCTTTCGTATGTACGAATCCGATTTCGAAAGTTAGCATGATTTCAAGTTCCCAGCTAAACGAAAAGCATTGACGAATGCGCAATATGCATATGTTTCATTTTCTTAGATCTTCCTTAGGATGTAAAACTCTATTACATTACGTTATTGCTACCTGTAGTTCGAACATCCAATATTGAAAGCGGAATAAACGAAAAAATGTTTAAAGGAAGATTGAATTTCTTAGTTACAAAACCTAGATTTAGAGGGGGTATATAGCTTAGAGCATTTTTATATCTGTCTTGCTGAGAGGAACGTTTATTTGACAGTTACATAACAGCATGCTGCTTTGTAAATGTTCTCAAGATTTATAAGGAGAATCTCCTGCTGGAATCTACGAAATATACATTATGGATTTGATAATTCTCTAATCCCATGCATTTGGTAGATTACCTTCATTTCAAATTGTTCAAGTTTAATGAGAGAGCTTAGTCCTCGGTATGTTAGACATAGCAGCTAAATCTCTCTGAAATCAAAACTTACCTTCTTAAAAAAATAAGTAACATACAAAATATAATTACATGTATGCAAATAATAAAGGTTGGTTACGGATTAAAGGCTTTTGAAGATAGGTATACTCTTTAGCAATAATACGGGGCTAAATAACAGGAACAATTGTTGAGGATCAGAAATAATTAATCCCAAATTTATTATAAGCTTTCGGAAACCAACAATACAACATCTACACGGTAGGTCGACAAGCTAAAGAGAGCAGACAAAACAACTACAAAGAAACATACAAACATTAAAAAAATAAATAAATATAAAATTTGACGCAGCAGTTGCAAGTTGGAAGGGGCCTCGTAATAGGCCCTGCACCAGATGGCTGGAGGTGATTGGGGAAAATCTCCAGAGACTTGACGTCACCTTGGAGGTTGCAAAGGAGCTACCACGAGACGGCCAGCGATGAAGAGTACTGGTGGTCCTGGTCGGCTCTACGCATGATGACATTTCTGGGACCACTAACTTGGTGTGACCACAGCTCCATCAAATAAGAGCATGAAGCCAGAAGCTAGCCAAGTCATAACATTCATATCATCAATTAAGAAGACAAAAGTAGCAAAACAAACTTAAGAAATTTTAAAAAGTGATAGGAGCAGCATGGTTATTTAGTTAAGAAGCTCATTTTGCAACCACGTAGTTTCAGTGACAGCCCCGCTGTACGGCACCCTGAGCGAATATCTTCTGCTATAGCCCTTGAATGATCAAAGCCTTGTGAGTGGGTTAGAAAATGAGAGACTGTATAGAAGTGAGGCATATATATATATATATGTGTGTGTCTGTGTTTGTGAGTCTGTGTGTCATAAGCGACAGAAGCAATATTAGTTCAAATTAACAAATGGTATATCGTTCTTCAAACAGATAACATGTTGAAAGCCTGAAAACTGTGGTCTCGAGAAACTGTGGGTGGATTTGGTAGATGGTAACTGAAATAAGCCAGCCGTATATATATAAGCCATATATATATATATATATGTATATATATATATATATATATATATATATATATATATATATATATATATATATATATATATATATATATATATATATATATATGTATATATATATATATATATATGTATATATATATATATATATATATATATATATATATATATATATATATACACGACTGGCTTATTTCAGTTACCATCTACCAAATCCACTCACAAGGCATTGCTCAGCCCGAGGCTATAGCAGAAGACACATACCCAAAATGCCACGCAATGCGACTGAACCCAGAACCATGTGGTTGAGAAGCAAACTTCTTACAACACAGTCACGCTTGCTATCACTTGGTGTTAGTTTTACTTTCCCGTAGAGTAGCAGACATTAAAAACAATAAGTATTTAGTTCAATTTATTCGACTAAGCTTTCAAGGCAGTTCTCTAGCATAGCCGCTCTCAAATGACTGAAACAAATAAAAGATAAAAGTTGATTTTGAAAATACTAACAGCCAAAGCAGCACGACTGCAATGAACAGAATAAAATTAAGGGTATTGGATACGAGAAATATTGAAATATTTCTAAAAGGTAGAAAGAACTTAAAATAGACTTAATGACTATGGAAATAATTAATAAGTAGAAATAGTTAAAAGAATTACTGTACTAATCAAAAAATACAAACTGAGTCAGCAGAAAAAATACCAAGCGCGAATGTGGGGACAAATAAATGATCAAACTGAATTAACTGATTTATTATATACTAGCCAGAGAAACCATATTAGTCATAATGTAGACTGGATACCCTTTCAATTTTTTCTCTTTGAAGGACCATTTTTTCTTTTGTGTGTTTCACTCATTTGACTGTGGTCACACTGAGGTGCCACTTTGAAAAGTTGAGTCGAACAAATAGTCATCAACCCGTGCATTTTTTTAAAGTCTGATAATTATTCTATCGGTCTCATTTGCAGAACTGTTAAGTTACGGAGACGTACACAAACCAACACTAATTGTCAACACACACACATAATATATATCATTCAACCACGGTAGTAGTTGAATATATTCTTAACTTCACCATTTCGTCAATCGCAGCAGCTTCCAAGCTTCACCACTAATTCAGTTCTCAACTAAATTGCAAAGTGTTGATAGTTTTAAAGAGGACACCTCCTCGGCTACACTTTGGCATAAATAGTTTGAGATTTGGTTCAATAGAAAAAACGTTATATCAAAATATCTGCAACTTCAGGGGGGGGGCAGTAAGGCAGATATTCATCTTCAATAGATTTTTTAATTTCAAATTGAAAGTATTCTTTTCTTAGGCTTAAATGATAGCAAAATGCATGAGGAATTCAGAATCGCTAGTTGCATTGAACAAAAATTAGTAGAAAAAGAGTTATGAGGTAAAATGTTACGAAATTTAATGTAAGTAAGTAAGGAAGTAAGGGAGTAACGCTAAGGCAATAAGAATAAAGAATATATTTCTAAAAGGTACGTTTACATTCTGAGCCGGTGGAAACGTTAACGAGCCGGGCGAAATGCTTAACGGTATTTCATCTGTCCTTATATTTTGAGTTCAAATTTCGCCGAGGTCGACTTTGACGTACAGATTATTTAATTATTGTTGTTTTTAATTAAACACTTTCAAACTTCCGATACTGGTAGAATGTGTCACATAGAACAGGGTTTGTTCTTAACAAAAAATTGTATTTTAGAAGCGGTATTTCGTCTGTCTTTATGTTCTGAGTTCAAATTCGGCCGAGGTCGACTTTGCCTTTCATCCATTTCGGATCTATTCAATTAGACTTACAGATTATCTAATTAATTTTTTTTAACTAAACACTTTCAAACTTCCGGCACTGGTAGAATGTTTGCAGTATCAAGGTTGATTTCAGGCTAAATAACAACAACATTATGGTAAATTTCTATATTAGCACCCGCACGATTTTCACTATGAGAAAATAAACAAAAAATATGATTTTTTGCGTGGAATCAAGTGCCCAAAACCTCCTAATATGCTGCAAATCCCTTATTTTGGTTCGGAAAAAATTAGGTGGTGGGTCTCCCCAATCCCGAAATCATTGGAAATCTTTTTCGCTGAATGAATTTCTAATATTGCAAAATTAGGTTACATAAGGTGAGCCTAGTAACTGATGGCTTGGGGATCTTGTTGTTTATAACGTTTGGTGAGCCATGGTGCAACCATCAACATGGTAAAAATCCCTACCACTAATTTGGTGTAGATGGGTAATATCAAATAATTCAATCACAACACCATATATTTAAATTAAACATGAAAAAAATTGAAATATTATCATGACTTACATGGAAAAACTGAAATATTATCTTTCAGTATTTTATAAGGTAAAATCTTAAATTATTGACACATTATTAATTATCTTATAGCAGCAATGCCTGGAAAAATCATGGCTTACATGGAAAAATGCGAGCATCAAAAGTAATATTCTTAAGATTATAAACCTGGAAAAGTACAGGACAAGTTATTACACATGTAAAAGTATAGGACAAGCTTTTCTAGTGAAGTAAAGAATGAGAAATATTTTACTTAAAATATTGCAGCTAAGATTAAAATTTGAATATTAAAACTTATTTTATTATAGTTTACAAATAGTGCTATACTTATTTAAGTAGAATTTGGCTAATTTACTATCTTAAATACAGAAAAAAATGAAAATTAGAAAAAGTAACAAATTAGCTGAAAAGTTTTGTACAATAAATCTAAAACATGAGAACTGTAAAGAGTGATAAATTAGAAGAATTGCATTCTTTGCTGCAATATTTTAAGTAAAAATCTTCTTATTTTTTACTTTACCTGAAGTAATAGCTTGTCCTATACTTTCACAGTTGTAATAACTTGTCCTTTACTTTTCTAGGTTTAAAATCTTAAGAATATGACTTTTCATGCTCGCATTTTTCCATGTAATATATATATATATATATATATATATATATATATATATATATATATATATATATATATATATATATATATATATACATACAGTTTTATATTTAAGAGATGAGGATGTACATTATTTACATTTTACGGATATTTGTCCTCACCTTGTTTGTTGTTAGCACAACGCTTCGGCTAATATACCCTTCAACCATCATCAGGTGTCTTGGGGAAATTTCGAATCTGGGTTCTCATTTCTAGGATATTTTTGATGGTATTATTATTATTATTATTATTATAATTATCATTATTATTATTCATGTCACTGCCTGTAATCGGCTATATATATATATATATATATATATATATATAGAGAGAGAGAGAGAGAGAGAGAGTATTTTAGTTTCCGTTTACCAAATCCACTCACAAGGCTTTGGTTAACCCGGAGTTATAGCAGTAGACACTTAGCCAAGATGCTGCACAGTGGGACTGAACTCAAAACTACAGGGTTGAGAACCAAGCTTCTTAGCCATACACCCACGCCTACGCCTATGCCACCTAAACCTTAAAAAAAAACAATATAAAGAAGTGACATAGAGATCAAGTTAAAATATAAAGGAAAGTATTCTTAACCAGCGATATGACCAACTTGAAAGCGAGAGAGAAACACAGAGAAAGAGAGAGAGGGAGAGAAATAGAAAGCGAGAGAGAGAAAGAAAAAACGAGAGAGAGAAAGAGAGGTGGGGGAGAGATGGTGGGGCAGAGACAGATACTAGACCCGAACAATAGATGGAAATGTAAAAACGAAAGCAATCCTTAACAGATGAGGAATATTCTAAAAGAGCCAGCTCTTTCTTTCTCTTACATTTTTGGCAGGGTAACGGGTTGGGGGTTGTAATAACACTTCTAACCAATATGCTAATCCAGGCTGGATGTTGATGCATATGATATGGAATAACAATCAACCATCTGTTGTATATCGACTTGAAGCAGTATTTCTAGAAATGGTAAACAACTGGAAGGCATATTGCATAAGATGCAGGAATTCAGGAGGGAAATTGTCACGAAATTCAGTTTGGAAAACTGTGCGAAAGGCTACATTGAATAGAGAAATATGAATAAAATCCAGAAATACAATATTGAGCAAACATCAGAGATAAGAGGAGGAACAAAATAAAGAGCAGTCGTCAGAATCATTAGGGATGAACGAATTGAATTGAATACAACAGGAATGAATTGAAAGAAAATGTTAGAAAGGAGTATAAATTGCCACGGGGATTCGAGTTCACTCCTATTGCGAGGCACCTTGAGCGAGTAATTTCAATTATAGCCCCAGGTCGACCAATGTTTTGTAATTGAATTTGGTTGATGGAAACTGTGCAGAAGCCCTGTCATATATATATATATATATATATATATATATGTATGTATATAATACATATTTTACCTGTGAATTTGCGTGTGTAAACTGGGAATGCACACAATGAGCTTCTCTGCCATAGGTGTACGGAAAACACTCGGCAAGAAATGGAAGAATATTTGAAGAAAGAAGAAAAAAAAACGTAATAATAATAATAATGATGATAATGATGATGATGATGATGATGATGATGATGATGATGATGATGATGATGATAATAATAATATGTAACAACGAAAAAATGATACTTCGATATTAGAGAAACAGGATTATTTATATATGTTATAAATTAGAACAAACAGTAAAAAATTGTCATTACAGTACTCGGAGTTTGGAATGCCGGAGCGAAGAGCTTCGATACATTCTCGTCGGCTATTAATGGCAACAGACGCTGCGAAAAACTGTTAAATGTTAGGGAAGTAACTCTAATAGGTAGAAAAAGTAGAAAGAAAAACGATAAAAGATTTATAATGAATATATAAAATGTATATATAAAAATATGCACACGTACACACTCACACAAATAAGTGTATGTAAATGCACACATACACACACAGACATATATGTATGTACGTACTCATGCATGCACACATATTCACACAAACACGCACACATGTATATATATACATATATATATATATATATATATATATATATATATATATATATATATATATATATACGCAACCTCATCCTCATATACTCATAGGTGCCTACATGCATGCACGTAACATAATACATATATATCTAGACATTTATAGTTATAAATATACATATATATATGCAGACATACATTCGCATTCCCACATACACACACACACCCACACACACATATATATATATGTATGCCTGTATGCGGGAGTGCGAATGTGTGCCTGTATATATGTATATGCGTATATTTATACGTATAACTGGATAAATTGCTTGTGTTTCGTTTATCCCAGTGTCTGAAGCTTAAGGTGTGATTGTTGAATCTTGCTTTGAAATTTCCTCCTGAGACCCACATATCTCTTGGATGAAACTGTATTATTAGCATTCGTGAAATTTACAGTGGTTTCATAAATAATGGCCTCGGTCATACAGGCTCCATTTAGTGGGTGCAGGTCTTTATCCCCGCAGGAATAGCCCGGCTTCATGATGTTGCGTTGTATTAGTCGTAGTTATGCTTTTAAAGTTTGGGGTGGAACTAAAACTGATTTTTAGGTTATGCCTATTAAAGAGTTTTCTATATTTGTAATGTATTGGAAAATGTCTATCTATAAGTGACAAGAAATATTTACCTATATTAAAGGTCACTTCAGGGAGTAATGGGATGTGAACCAGGTAATTTTCCTATGTCTATGTTTCCTTTTCTTTATTTCTGGTCTAATAATAGGGGTGTAACCTATTTCCTCTTTAAATCCACTAGCTTTAAGGGCGTTGTTATATAGTGGGGCTGCATTATTAAATATGTTTATATTGGAGGAGAGGTTAGAAATTCTCCTACAAATATTTTAAACTAAATTCTTAAACACTGTGGGTGGGGTGGGTAGCAGGAACCTACATTGATATAACCAAGTCTATCGCTGGGCTTCGTAAACATTCTTAAGTAAATCTAGAGAAACATCAAGGAAATTGACAACCGTCAGGTTGGTGTCTATTGTTATGCTAAGATCGAATGTTTTCATAACTTGGATAATATCCTTCCTTAACCGATCTTGCGCTGGTCCGTTGGTATTCTTAGTTAAAGCTACAGCATCATCGCTATATATAGCGAAATATAATTAAGGTCGTTAGACGTAATTTGAAACCAAAACGGAAATAGTTTACCATCACTAAAATTGATCAAAGTGCAAGGAGTACCAGCATTGCAAGAAAAAAAGAATCATAGACTCTTTAGCCACATAAAACATATGTTCTATTTGAACTGACTCGGGAGACAACAACTTCCCCACCGCAAGCGAGGTGCATTAGATTAGTATACTAATTGCGTATAGAATTTAATACTCACCAGTAATGTTTACCTCATTGTGCGTAGTGAAGCTGAATCTTCACCTGTCAATATTATAGAAAATAACATAAGAATGAGTGACTGATTCCGCAAAATAGTAAAGTGAAAATTATAAAATAACTAAGGTGGCTAGATGCAATTTAAAGCCAAAAAGGAAACAATTCACCATCACTAAAAGTGACCAAGGGTGCAGGGAGCAGCAAGATTGCTAGAAATAAGAGTCATAAACTCTTTAGCCACATAAAACACATGATCTATTTGAACTGACAGGGGAGACAACAACCTCCCCGAGTGTTTGTCGGTAGGATACGATTTGGTGTGGTGGAGATTACCCACTCAAAGCGCCGGATGTTAAAACACGTGAAAGTCATGGACAGTAGAGATAACTCACCCCAGTATATATATATATATATATATATATATATATATATATATATATATATATATATATATATATATATATATATATATATATATATATATATATGGGAGAATATACGAAAAAACAACAACAGACGAGGACAGGTGATGTAAATAACAAAAGGATGTATTAGTATGACGCTCGGGAATACGGAAAGTCTTTGACGTTTCGAGCTACGCTCTTCAACAGAAAGAATACGGAGACAAGGAGAAAAACACGGAGAAAAAAAATTGAATAGTGTCCAGTCAACGGTCAATCATAATAATGGCTGATCATAACAATGGCTGACCGGAAGTTAGAAATTCTTTTTTCAGGAGAGCTCAGAAAAGGGGGAGATAACAAACGGTGATCGAAGAACGAGGGGCTGTGTGTGGGAGATAGAATGCTGGTGATCTTGACTTATGTAGTGTGAAAATGGGGAAGGGAGAAAGTAGTTGGTCAGTCGTAGTGTGTGCGTGGTGTGATGCGAGGGTATTGGTGTGGTGTGATGTGAGGGTGTTGGGAGGTGGGGAAGGCATGGGTGGAGTGTGGGTTAGGCTGAGGGTGGGGTAGAGGTAGGGGTCTGTGAGTAGGGTGGGGTATGTGGGTAGGGTGGGTGGTGGGTGTAAGGAATTGGATGGGGTGGAGTGGGAAGGTGGAGTAGGAGTGTGTTGGGGTGTGGTGGGATGAGCTTATGAGGGGGTGTTGACGATGAAGGAGAAAGGGGAAGGTGGATGTAAGAGAGGGGAAGATGGGTATGGGAGGGGAGAGAAAGAGAGAAAGAGAGGAAGAGAGGAGAGAGGGTGGGTATAAGAAAGGGAAGGTGGATTGAGAGAGGGGGAAGGTGGGTATGGGGGGAGAAAGAGAGGAAGAGAAAGAGAGTGAGAGAGAAGAGAGTGAGAGAGAAGAGAGTGAGAGAGAAGAGAGTGAGAGAGAAGAGAGTGAGAGAGAAAAGAGTGAGAGAGAAGAGAGTGAGAGAGAAGAGAGTGAGAGAGAAGAGAGTGAGAGAGAGAGGGAAGAGGGGTATGGGGGGAGAAAGAGAGAAAGAGAAAGAGAGTGAGAGAGAGGGAAAGAGAGAAGAGAGTGAGAGAGTAAGGGTGAGAGAGTAAGAGAGTAAGAGTGTAGAGAGTAAGAGTGAGAGAGAGTGAGAGAGAGTGAGAGAGAGGGAAAGAGAGAAGAGAGTGAGAGAGTAAGGGTGAGAGAGTAAGAGTGTAGAGAGTAAGAGTGAGAGAGGGGGGAGTACGAGAGAAGAGAGTGAGAGAGAGTAAGAGAGAGGAGAGAAAGAGTAGGGGTGAAGAGAAGTAGGAAGAGAAGTTGGAGTGAAGAGAAGTAGGAGTGAAGAGAAGTAGGAAGAGAAGTGGGAAGAGAAGTAGGAGTGAAGAGAAGTAGGAATGAAGAGAAGTAGGAAGAGAAGTAGGAGTGAATAGAAGTAGGAGTAAAGAGAGGTGAAGAGACGTACAAAGAAGTAGGAGTCGGAGCAGGAGGGGAGGTGGGGGAGGGGGGAGATGGGTGGTAGGAGGGAGGGTGGGGGAGAGAGACAGGAGGAGGGTGTTAGATGAAGAGGGGAGGGGAGTTGAGCCCATGTGACGCAAAGGAGCGGAGAGAGAAGATTAATCCCTGTTCACGGCGCAAACGGGAGTCCGGATGGCCCCTGTGCATGGACAATCCAAACACAGACAGCTGTTGCTGCAAGGAGTGGCCGGCAGAACGGAAGTGGCGTGACACCGGGGTGTCATTGCCAACGTTGATGTCTCGGAGGTGTTCCGCGAATCGGTCGGCCAGGCGGCGCCCCGTTTGTCCGATGTACAGAGAATGGCAGAGAGAGCAGGAGAGGCAATAGATGATGTTGGTAGAAGTGCAGGTGAAGGAGTCGGTGATGCGATAGGGTCGGTGATGGGTGCTGGTGAGGAGGGTGGTGTTGGAGAGGTAAGGGCAAGTGCGGCAGCGTGGGCGATATATGTGTGTGTGTGTGAGTGTGTGTGTGTGTGTGTGTAGATGTAGATATATATATGGGGTGATTCTTTTGTGTTTGGTTCCCCACCTTTTGAGCTTGTTACGTTCCTGAAACTTGAATTACTGGAAGAGACTGGTATAGTAAATACCATACTGAAAAACTCAATAAGTATTGATGTTGGTTTGTTCGCCTAAACCCTTCAGAGCGGTGCCCCAGCATGACCGCAGTCTTACAAGTAAAAGATAAAGATAATATATGAATGCCATAGCTGCTTCACAAGTAATTTATAGTTATAATCTTCTCAACTAGAAGATAATTTAATTAGCTTGGTAAATAAAATTAAAAAAACACCAGTATATTTTAGGCTACATCATCAAACAAATTACAAGAAACAGGGAAGGTAGAGATTTTTTGTAATTAGAAAATTAGTTTAAAATATCTTCAGTAAGATTACAAAAATATTCAGTAGAGAAAACACAAAAACTTGATACAGAATAGGAACAAATAACAAAATCTATTTTCTGTCAGCAAATAGGTTAATAAAAATATACAGAGATTGAAATAATAGACAACTGTATGGCATATATCCAGAAAGTATTAATGTATAAATAGTGTGCAATAAAAGTATAAAGACTGAATTTAAGATAGGTTTATAAAATGCTAAGCTAAAATATTAATACAAAACCTTAGTATATATACTAGGTATGACCAGGCACGGCATAATGTATTTGAAAAAATCAGGAGATGTTGCATTGTAACTCAAGCCTCAACAGTTTGGGAATATAACACAAGAATATACGAAAGGTCTCCAGAAAACGTGCATCAAATATTCTTTGCATGCCCATTGTTATCCGAAATTGTGTTTATTAACACACATAATATAGTTCGAGGTTTCATGCCAGCAGTAATTAAATATGCACTGGATCATCAGACATCAGTTAGGTAGCCTGTTTGTGTCTAGCGATCGGCTTATCAAGACTTATCAGTTCCTTGCATAGAATCAATGAAGCTCTTCCACATACGTCTTTGCCGAATTGTAGCTCTCTTCCTCGCCGCACTTCCAGTCAGGATGTTCTGGGCAGTGATTTGTGGCCCATTGTATGTTCCGAATATAACTTTCTGGATTTGATTCTCGACAATAGGTGTCTTTGGACTTTCAGCTTTTCTAGTACTCTAACGTTTATTACATTGTTTTTCCAGTTTATTCTACCCAATCTGCGCATGATCTACACCTCAAAGACGTCTATCTACTTCTCCATTACTGTGTACATCGTCCAAATTTCTCTTTGGCGAAATATAACAGTTTACGAGCCTAAATGTTTGGTGCAGTGATATGTCTCTTAAAATAAAGAATTTTTCATTCTTCTTAATCATGTTTTAGCCTTACTTCTTTGAGTAACTCCTTCACCTAACCATGAAATATCTCTGAGATTGACAAAACGGTTGTGCACTGAGAATAACAATTTCCAGACAACCACCTAGATATTATTGTCAAACGCCACCAAAGAGAATTTTTTCTAATCGCTATGTCAATTTTAATGAGCAATAATATATCACTAAAAGAAATGTAAGGCTAAATACATCTTCTCATCTTTCTATTCAAATATCTATCTATCTATCTATCTATCTATCTATCTATCTATCTATCTCTTCTCACGGACGTGCTGTCACATCGGCTGCGAAGGTAAACGTTTATTTGACCTTTTATTGCCCATATTTTGTTGGAATTTTTGTATATAAGGTGTGTGAAGCACCAAACTTTCTTTTTATTGTGTTTTCAAGGTAGGAATTGGCCCTTTAGGGGCAGTTTCAACCTTTTTAAAATTATATATTTTCTTCTCGACATTGAAAAATGTCGAGAAACATAGTCATAGAACGCTGGACAGAAACTTTAATGAACGAACATTTTCCTAGACTTGAGACGCTAGGAGAACAAAAAAATAAATCATGCACGCGCACACACACCAAAACAATAACAGACATCGAGAAAAAGAATGAAGCAACAGATTCTAAAGTCAAAGCTGTCAACGTCATCGATACTGTTAAAAGCCCTGTCACCACCAACAACACCAACAACAAAAACAAAACTGTAACCAAGGTTACAAAACCATGCGTAAAAACCGTCACAAATATCTCTGATGTAAGCACCTTTGCTGCTGACGCCATCATCACCACCACCACCAACAACAACAACGATAACAACAACAACAAAAGTAGCAGCAGCAGCAGCAACAGTTCAACTCAACCTTTACTCTCTTCACAAACAGCAAGCGAAAGAGAGGAAGGAAAAATGAACAGAAGCCACAACACCACAACCACCACCACCACCACCAACAACAACAACAAAAACTTTGCAGACATGCTAAAACAAAAAAAAGAAACTTTACATTTTACAAACAAAGAACTTATAGAGACCAGGTCCCTTTTTTCTACGTCCGGACAAAATTTAATTTTACATACCCCAAAAGAAGTGAGAGAAGACGTGGAAAAAAGAACCATCATTTACAAAATAATAAGAAAAAGTAAAAAATTAACAAATCCAATTACAAAAACAGAAATTGAGAAATGTGCCAAAAAAATCATGAAAATTAAAGAATATATAAACTGGGGTTTGCAATTTAATACAGTACAATTTCGTTTCAATAATGAAGAAGAGGCGAAATTGTATAGTATGGAAGCCTTACAAAATGATGAACTAATCATGGTCCCATACTACATGGGACAGAGAGTGAGTAGAATAAAAATAAATAATGTCCCTCCGGAAATTGAGTCCAAGTGGATTACTTCGGCGATATGTTTTCATTTGAAAACAATAAATGTGTTAGAAACCACTGTTGTTCATAATAACAGCTGGACCGGAAAAAGCATTGAAATTTTGATCCAGATGGATCAAGATTCACTGGAAAAGTTGCCGAATGTGATTCACTTGGAAAATGGACAAAGCCTCTATGTGGTGGCGGAGGGTAAAAAACCGCTTTGCTACCTCTGCGGAAGCCAAGAACACCTAATTTCAAAGTGCGTTTTGGCACAAAAAAAGAAACAAGAACAGTTACAACCAAAACAAAAAATAAATAAAAAACAACCTTTGCTACCAACACCACCAAACCCACAAGTGATCATCAACAAAGTAAACCAAACGACATCACCATCAACACCAAGAAAAGAAAAAACACCACCACAATCAACTCCAACACCAAAACCAATTAGGGAAACAACACCACCACCAACATCAAAAGATAGACCAACACCAATACCAAGAACAACAACGAAGAAAACAAACATCAACGAAGAAAAAACAAATGCAAAACCTAAATCCCCAACAACACACACACCACACAATACAGGCATAGAACCTGATGCCTTGCCCTTACCCCCCTCTGATCTGTCGGACTTTTCGTCAAACGATGACAGTCCAGTGGAATGGCAGATAGCCACAGGGGGTAAGAGAAAAAGATTAAAAAAGACAAAACCAAGCACAAGCAAAGCAGGGAGGTACACAAACCCTGAAAGCCCCTTACAAAACCAAACTAACACCAACACCAACACCACAAAAACGCATACAATGCTCTCGGCCATAAACACAAAAGACACAAAATTAATGGAGTATATTGCATATCACACAAACATATGTGAAGATGACATGAAAACAAACAATCATCCAAGAACAACACCACCAGAACATATAAAAATATTACATTTGACACCAACACAGCACCACACACTCAAATCCCTCTATCCAAATGCGGTAGGGGGTTTCCAAAAATACCTCTCTAAAAAATTATACAAAGACTTACTCATAGACACTTCTAAGGAGGAACAGTGTAAAACTGTCGAAATGAGTAAGTAACCTTCTCTCTCGACTCTTTACACTTTTCGACTAAATTATGCTTAAAATAGGTTGTGTAAATGTACGTGGCTTGGCGTCAGCTTGGAAGCAAGGATATCTTCTAAATGACATCAGGTCACAGAACATAGAAATAATAGCTATCAGTGAAACCAGACTCAGTAACCCGCGGACCCTCAAGTCCATGTTTGGCGGACAATTCGACATTTATTTTTCTCCCTGTCTGCCAAACATGGGTGGTGGTGGTACCGCGGTGTTTTTTCGAAAGAGTCTGAACCTAAAAGTAAGGCCAATATTCCTAGACCCGGAGGGTAGGCTGGTTGTCGTGGACGTCGATGGTACAAACGGATGTGCTTTCCGTCTGATGGCAGTGTATGCACCGTCCTTAACGGGTCGGGCGGATTTCTTTAGACGTCTAGAGTTTTTCCTGGGAACGTCAAGACCTTTACTATTAGTAGGGGACTGGAACGCTACCTTGGACACGCATCTAGACTATGTGGGAATGGATAGGAGTAGAAGGGGATGTAAGTGCCTTAAAGACCTGCTCAGACGTTTCCATTTGTCTGACAGGTTCCGACTCGACTATCCGAACGTGCCAACGTGGACTTGGACAAACCGCGTCGGATCGTCGAGATCGTATCTAGATAGAGTTCTATGTAGGACAGCGGATAGAGTTAGTGTAGGATGTCCACAATTTAAAATAGTCAGCTACACGGATCACAAATTTGTGACGTGTACGCTCGACTTAGATAAAACACATAGGCAGGGTCCCGGTTACTGGAAACTGAACGCTTCGCTCTTAGCGCGGCAAGTTTACAGGAACCGGATTAACGAATTAATTAAGAGGGCGTTAACAGGAGCCATCGTTAACAACCGATGGTGGTTTGCCCTGAAAATAGCAATTAAATCGGAATCTATTAGGTTTAGTAAAGAACTAGCGATAGATCGAAATAGAATAGAGGGAGACTTAGTCAAGAAACTAGAAGAGGCACTTACAACTGGCAGCGCAACCAACGTTTTGGCAGCGAGGATGGCCCTCGACCAACACCTCAACGCCAAACACGAAGGTTGCGTCGTCAGAGCTAAAATGCGTGCCTTAAGGAACGAAGGGATCGAAGCTGCGCGAGAAGCCCGGGTGGCGGAGGCGCAACGCGGTGACAGAGCCACTATTCGGTCTCTAATTGATGAACAAGGATGCAGTTTACTCGAACCCGAAAGGATGTGTGGGGCCTTTCAACAGCACTTTGCTCGACTGTTTGGTGCGAGCGGTGGGTCGGAACGCAGGATGGACTTCAGTGCCTACCTGACTGGCCTGCCGCGGCTCACGGCGGGAGAAGCAGAGTGTTGTGAGGGTCCCATCACAGCTGCTGAAATAAGGGATGCTATGGCGGGCTGCGCGAGGGATAAGTCGCCTGGATTGGATGGTCTACCCTACGAGCTGTATTGCCAAATGCCAGACTTGGTTGGAGACCTCTTGGCATCAGTCTACTGCAACTGGCAACAAAACGGGAGAATTCCCAGTTTCGTGAGCCGAGGTGCAGTGACATTGCTGAAGAAAGACCCAAACAAGGGGAATTTTATAGATAATTTCAGGCCCATCACTCTGCTCAACGCAGATTTGAAAATTTTGGCCAAAGTAATAGCCGAGAGGTTGGCGCTTGTCATCGATAAACTGGTCGACAAGGCGCAAACATGCGCAGTGCCGGGCAGAAGCATCCATGACAACCTCCACCTCATGCGCTACATCATGGACAGGGTAGTTAAGGATCCTGGCATGGGTGGGGCGTTGATCAATTTAGATCAATCTAAAGCCTTCGATAGGGTGGACCATCGATACCTGGCGGCCGTCCTCAGGGCGGCTGGCTTTGGTCCCGTTTTCCGCGGTTGGATCGCTGCCTTGTATAGCGGCATCCGATCGGTAATTCGGGTGAACGGTCACCTGTCAAAACCTTTCGACATCAAGCGTTCGGTCCGTCAGGGATGTCCCCTGTCGGCGCTTCTGTATGTATTGACGCTCGAACCACTACTGCGGAAGCTGGCGACACTGAGGGGTATCCCACGGGAGCTGGGTTGCGGGACGAGCGTGTCTGCATATGCGGACGATGTCACCGTCATAGTGTCGAGCGAAAAGCACGTCGAGATGCTAAGCGAGACACTTAAAGAATACGAAACGGTGACAGGAGCAAAACTTAACCCGGAAAAGTCGGTGGGTTTGCTACTCGGCACCTGGAGAAGCAAGCCTATACCGTCCAACAGTGACTCCGTAGTGGGACGCTGGACGGACGGACCGGTTAAACTGCTCGGGGTCTGGTTCAATCCGGACCTCCAGATGGATAAGAACTGGGACGAAATCACCAGTAGAGTAATCAAACTCAGCCAAACATGGGCCGAGAGAAAGTTATCTCTAAAAGGTCGGGCGGAGGTGGCTAATGCGTATATCGCATCAGTCATTGATTACCGCCTGACCGTCGTACCTTGTCCCAATGCCACCATCACGAAACTAGAACGCATACTCTTCCGCTTTCTGTGGAAGGGTGGCGTTCCGATGGTGAGGCGATCCATTTGCTGTCAACAACCGTTACATGGAGGACTGGGGATGCCGTGGTTAATGATGCGCAGACATGCGCTGAGACTGCGGCATCTCTGGAACTTCATTGAAGACGGTGAACAGGTGTGGGCGCCGTTTGTGAGGCTCGCCTTCCCGCAGCTCGTCTCACTCACCGAACTGCAAACATGGATCAAAAAGAGACCGAAACTGGGCGATTGGCACCGCGAGTGTCGCCAAGCTCTACAACAGCTCTGCCGTCCGGGATCAAACTTGTGCAACTTACAAACGACCAATGCGTTCTATAGAGGACTAGTGGAGGGGAGGTCCGACGACACTCTCGGGGCAAACCTGGGTGTCGACGAGAAATTCCTAACTCGCCTTTTCAAGACAACGTTCGGGCCGGGGCCTATGGATAATTTCCAGAGATCCCTGGCTTGGCAATGCTATCGGGACGCACTACCAGTTCGAGAGAAGGTCTACAGACACGGTTCGAAAACCACCGGACCGACCTGCCCGAGATGCGGTCAGAGCGACGAAACCGTTCTGCACGCACTCGTGCAGTGTCCAGATATTTCAGAGCTGTGGACCTTCGTCGAACGGCTGCTGTCGCGTGTGGGACGAGCCCGCTTATCGGCCGAGTCTATCGTGAATATTGTTCCGCCACCTTCCTTTAAACGGGAAGGAAAAACGGTTTACGTAACACTGATAGCTATGGCGAAAGAATGTGTGTGGTGGACGCGTTTGAAAGGTTTACAAACAAACACTTTCCTCTCTGGTCAGTCCCTCGTCAACTTTTTCAAGTACCACTTGAAAAGGAGGATGAGGATAGAGAGGAAAGCGTTGTCGAATGAAAGCTTCAATAAAAAATGGGTAAATGTGGCAAAATTGGTGAGTATGAAAGACGACACCATTTTAAGCATTAATTTGTAACAAAAAGAGAAAACGAGAGAAAAGGTACTTACTTTTATGTACATTTTGAACTGCCTGAGGTGACCTTGGTGCTTTTTTGTAGGTTTTTCACTCCAAGGATACACCTAAACTGTAAACAATATTTATTCCCGTTTTTGGGAAGATTTATAATTTTTGTACACCACACACCCCAACGATTACAATCCCTATTGATTTGACTTTTCTTTGTGTGTCCCACCCAGCCCACCTCGAAAATGAAAAACTCTACGCTTGTATTTCGTCCAATTTCTGTGTTCAGCCCTGTGTGGCTATAATAAAAACATATCTATCTATCTATCTATCTATCTATCTATCTACCTATCTATCTATCGATCGATCTATCTGTCTGTCTGTCTGTCTATCAGTCTGTTTATCTATCTATCTATCTATCTATCTATCTATCTATCTATCTATCTATCTATCTATCTATCTGTCTGTCTATCTGTCTGTCTGTCTGTCTGTCTATCAGTCTGTCTATCAGTCTGTCTATCAGTCTGTCTATCTGTCTGTCAGTCTGTCTATCCTATCTATCTATCTATCTATCTATCTATCTATCTATCTATCTATCTATCTATCTATCTATCTATATTTCTAAGTCATTTTAGAGTTCTCTCGTACCTGCGACCATACATTTTATATTTTCCCCTATGAAATTCTCTCTTTCTCAACATATATATCTTAAAGACAAAACGAGTACACATTTTCTTTCATGTCTTTTTTATTCTTGCCATTCTTCATTTCATTTTATTGTCACTCTTAGTATTTCTCCTATTATCTCTTTCTCCTTTGTTATATTTTATCACAGACACTTACATACGAACACATAGACAGGTAAAAATGAAACATTCACGCGCGCACTAATTCTCTTCAGTTTTCTTTTCTTTCTTACTTTTCCTTACAGTTTTAACTTGTTTTCTTCGTCCTCTTGTTATTCCAAAAACTGTCTCTATCTTCCTTTACTATTTCTTTCTGCCTCCCCTTTCTCCCTTATTTTCTCTATCATTCTTACTCTTGTTTCATCCTCCCCTTCTTTCTTTTCCCCCATCTTCTTCCACCACCTCTTCCTATTCCTCCGTTCACCTTTCTTTCATTGTATTCAATTTCTCGCCCCAACCACTTATATTCAATTTTGTCCCCATTCAAAATTTCATTTTGTTCTTCTATTCACGTCACATTCTCTTTTCTCTCTCTTCTCTCTCTCTCTCTCTCTCTCTCTCTCTCTCTCTCTCTCTCTTTCTTTTTCTCTCTTTCTCTCTCTCTCGCTCGCCCGCTCGCTATCTATCCATCTATCTGTCTCTTAGCTCTGTCTCTTGCCGTCTCTTCTGACACACCCATCTTGTATATTCATTCACCTCCTACCCAAACCAAGATCCACCCAACTCTCCTTAACAACTATATCTCGCCTTTGGTATTTTGAAAATAAAAAAAAATCTCAAGTACCTCAACCAAACCATTTCTTCTTTCAACAACATTGATGAAACACCTCCCGGCCATTATTTTCTTGTTCTTTTGTGTGTGTGTGGTGTGGTGTGTGTGTGTGTGTGTGTGTGTGTGTGTGTGTGTGTGTGTGTGTGTGTGTGTGTGTGTGTGAGTGTGTGTGTTTATCAGTGTGTCTCTGTGTATATGAGTGTAAGGAGCTTCCTTTTATCTCACCTGGGGCTAAGCTACACCAGCATTAGAAACAATAACTAAACTGAATCAGCGATGGGAACTCTCTGTTGCTACTCACGGTTCTAGAAATAGAAGCTAAATCTTCATTAGAATACACCTTACCGTCTAAAAAATACACTTTTGTTACAGTAATCCTGCGTTATCTGCGCATAAAAAATAAGACGAGGAGACAATGGCTAGAATGCTTTAGTCTATGTTCTGCTATCTTCAAATATCAATAGCTATAAAACTTGAAAATTGCTCGTAAAGTGATCGATTCCTGCATGCACAATAATTTATTTTTCATTTACGGTGTAATTTCTATAAATGTCGTCTTACTCAGAAACCCCAGCTGCAAGAAAGCTAACTAGTAAAATTGGCTTTAGCAGACTTAGTGTTTTTCTGCAACTAACATTATTAATTATTATGCTGCTTGGTGTTTATTCACAAAGAAAATTCTAGACTTCTGTAGTGATTTGAGATCTGTAGTAACAACAACACTGTTTCCTTGAGGAGGTCTGATACGACCGAAATATACACAGACATTGTTATTTCCCCTACATATAGTTTTAATTCATGACAGTTGATTCCATATTCATAATAGTCTCTCTGTGTTTAAACTTCACCTTCGTGAGTTCACATCAAATCTACGAACCTCTTATCTATCGAGTAATGGATCCTGTACGCGATCACTCTGTCTTCTGTAAATAGCTGCAGGTGTAGCTGAAGTTTGTTTCCCGACCGTAAGGTTCCATGTTCAAACCCACTGCGTGGAACCTTGGGCAACTGTCTTCTACTATAGCCACGGGCAGACCAAAGCCTTGTGAATGAATTTGGTAGACGGAAACTGAAAGAAGCCCGTTGTGTATGTATATATAGAGTTGTGTGTGCGTGTGTGTGTGTGCGTATGTGTGTGTGCGTATGTGTGTGTGCGTATGTGTGCGTGCGTATGTGTGTGTGCGCGCGTTCGCGTGTGTCCCATCATTGCTGTTAGTACGTTTACGTAACTTAGTGGTTCGGTAAAAGATACCGATAGAATAAGTGTCAGGCTTAAAAAATAAAATAAGTACTGTGCTGATTCATTTGACTAAAAGTTCTTCCACTCTTGACAAGCCAGGATGTCAAAATACGGGTGAGAGAAGGCTGCGTCAGCAGTGTTGACTGGTACACATTTTGCGACTGAATAAATGGGAGCAATGTGAAATGGTCTTACTCAAGGACATAACATTGTGAGTCCAACGCTATACTCACTTACTGATGCAACATACACACACACATATACTGTACATAAATGTGCAGACACATGCACGCACGTACATGCACACAGACATCCATGCACAGTCACGCGTGCATACATACACACACTCACTCACTCACCGACACACAAACACACGCACACACTCGCTCACTCATTCACACACACAACCACACAAACACACACACGCACACACACACACACACACACACACACACACACACACACACACACACACACAGAGGAATTTGATTATAAAAATCGAATGGGTTTATAGAAGGTTAACGAAATCAGAGAAGGAAAGAAAATTACAAATTAGAAAGATGACTAAACCGTATCTCTCCAGCCCTACGATTACCATCCCGAACTAAGACAAATAAAAACATTAATAAAGAGTATTGGGGGCAAAAGTGAAATTGTTGATATAATTTTGCTCTTATCTTGGTTCTGACCACTGACAGTATAGAGTCACAATCCCTGCATCCCGACATTGTCCATTTTTGGAGCTACTTTGTTAAAAGTACCGCTTCCTCCATTCTAACACTGGCGTTTCGAAGAGTTAGGGCAGGACGCATCGTTAAAATGGCTCTTCCCACGGACCACAAATTAAATTACCATGGAGGAATGTAGTAGCGGACAGAAAACAAGACAGGAAAACGAAACAGTAAAATAAACAAACAGAGAAGGCTATACGCCCAGACGTGAATGTATATGTGTATATTGAACGCTGTGAAGCAACGTATACACACACACACACACACATACACACGCGGTGGGCTTATTTCAGCTTTCTTCAACTAAATCCACTTAAGGTTTTAATCGGCCCGAGTCAAAAGTAGAAGACAGTTGCCTAAGGTTCAACGCATGTGACTGCGCCCGAAACCAAGTACTCGGTTAGCAAACATTTCACCTAATGACCACGCTTGTTTGCGTGCATATATATATATATATATATATATATATATATATATATTTCTATATATATATATTTCTATATATATATATATATTGTTGTACTTGGGGATGGTCATATTGCCAGTTTAGCCAATAAAAACACACGCACTGTATATTTGGTGTTAATTTTTTTTTTCAGCTTTATATTACATTAATCTTAATCTTAATCTTATTTCGGCCAGAGTTCTTTCGTCACACTTCTGTGACCTCATCAGTGGTCCTTTGTTTCCTTCTTTCTTATGTGTGTCTCACCTTGCTAACTATCAGCCATTTTGTATCACTAAACAAATAAAAAATCTTGCAAAACAAAAAAGTATATATATATATATATATATATATACATATGTATGTATGTATGTATGTATGTTTCTATGTTTATGCGTATATATTGATAGATAGACAGACAGGTAGGTATTATTAAATTTACTATGAGTGAAAATTTAAACTTAGTCTCTGGATGCTTGTTCAGGTACCCGAGTTAAACAAACTATCAGATAAAACTTAAAATCTCAGTCAAATCGAATTTTATAGATTTGGCCGTGCCTTCAGTATATAATGTCTTCCAGTTAGTAAATATTGTGTGTTTTTTTGAACTTGCGTTAAAAATAATAATTTTAATTTCGCATTGACAATGCGTATGTGTCACTTTGTATGTTCCTGCGTGTGAGACTGTGTATGAGTATATATAACAGGATTTGCGAATTTTTTTTCTCTCGAAGCAATTGCATTTAAATTTTCGCAACAAATTATATTTTTATAGTTTTAATATTAGCAAAATTAATTTCTTATAAAATCTTGGAATATTTTGAAGCACACTAGAAATGTTGAGATTTCTAGTATATAGGTTTGTTTAAATTACATTTTTTTTTTTACTTAACGTTGGCTTGTCATATTACTTACTTCGCTAATTCATATAAGTCAATTATGGTATAAAAAAATAGAGAAGGAAATCGATGAGTTATGAAGTTAAACTACGATTGCTTCCGTAGAAAAAGAAAAATGAAAGAAGGTTGAAATCCAATTATAGAAATTGAGAATGTAATGTCGACAAAAACCGTTTCCAGTATGAAGATTTCTTCAGCACTTTAAGAAATCTTAAGAATTTAGTAAATTAGTAAATAAGATGAAATGCACCACAAACAAAATAATTTTGAAATATCTAATAGGACAGCCTTAAGCATTTAGCTAAATAATCCATTTAAAATTACACGTATATTATCATCTGCATATAAGAACAAATGCACTTATGTATGATATACATGTATGACATATGTATATATGTATGTATGTGTGTGCGCGCGCGCGCGTGTGTTGTGAAGAAATGAATGCTGCCTGTCTGCTTCTTAGGTATTAACTTGACATCACATCTTGTTCTATAAGTGGTTAAAGATATCTTAAAAGACTCAAGACTTTATACGAACACACACACACACACACACATACACACACACACACGCACACACACACACAAACACACAAACACACAAACACATACACACACACACACGTCACACAACTTGTTTAATACGTCTTAAAAAGTATGACGCGCAAAATAACACACATATGGACGCATAAACTTACGTACATATATATATATATATATATTCATACATACATATATATATATATATATATATATATATATATATATATATATATATATGTATATACATATATATATATATATATATATATATATATATATATATATATATATATATATATATATATATATATATATATATATATATATATATATATATGTATGTATATACATATATATATATAAGTACATATATATACATACATACATACGTACATATATATACATACATACATACATACATACATACATACATACACATTCTTATCTGAACACGTAGATATATAACTGTTTGCAAAACAGGTTACACGCATTCACACTTGCATGCACACTTACATAAATACATACACACACACGAACGCGCGCGCGCACACACACACACACACACACACACACACACACACACACACACACACACACACACACACATATATATATATATATATATATATATATATAAGCATGTATGTATGCAAGCAGACATCTACATAGAGATATACACACAGAAAGCAGTATAGATAAACAAGTCTTTTTAAGCAGTGAAATGAATACTCATTTCGACAGTGATTAATTTCAGCCACTAGTTCAATTATCGGCAGTATGATAGAAGAATGGAGGGGAAGAGTGAAACAGTATGGCAAAGAGTTGCAGAAAGAATTCATGTATTTGTGAGTGAGGGTGTGAGTGTGAAAGAATGATAGTGAATGAAAAAAGGATTACGTGTACCTGAGAGAAAAAGAAAACGAGGATTATGAACAAATAAGCTGAGAGAAAGGAATCAACTCACTGTGCAAAATTTTATGGTGGCTATTCATTACTTTTCCAGGTTCGAATTCTAAGTGCAACAACTTGGATAGATGTCTTACACGCACATATGAGAAACTAACAGACATGTATAACAATCGAAAAAACGTATACACATATACGTAAAAATAAATGAAATGACAAGGGAACAGAAAATGCGAAATTAATTTCATTATCTTACGGCTGATTCTACTATAAGAAGTAATGTATGCAAAGTTGAATGATTGTGTAATCTAATGAAGCTGACAGTGTAATGCCTTCTTCTTGCCATTCAATTAATTCAGATTACATTTTGAGTTGCCCTCATGCTTTATTCGAAAGTATACGTATATTGAGTTCTAACAAGTTATTAATATCGTTATGCCTAAGCAAAATCATAATATTCGTTCTTTCATACACACACAAACACACACACACACACACACACACACACACACACACACACACACACACACACACACACACACACACACACACACACACATACATACATATATATATAGTTGAAGTATGTATTCGAAAATGTAGTCTCGGCTCAATGTACAGAAAAGATGTCACAAAACGAATACTTTCGTCTTAGATATGCAAATTGTATTTACTTTGGGCCATAGAACAACTGTGTATGTTTCCAGAAAACGAAAGATTTGCTCAGTCTTTTACTTACTTGATGATTTTTATTTATTTCGCCATTTACTTTCTTACCTCTGCGCAAAGCTATAACTACATAAACTCTATATAAAAACCCTCATGTTCCTGCCAAAATGCGAACTTTACTGCTTATATTTTATGTACATAGATGATTGTTATTATTAATCAAATATGAATATTTGAATGTAGTCAGTATTTTTCAGTAAATATAGTCTTCTTATTCATCGCTTCATGTTCTGATGGCTGTCACTGTGCTAATAGATAAAAAAAAAATCTATTTTAAAATTTGGTCGATGATACCAAATATATGTGTGTGCGTGTGTGTATGTGTTCACTGAAATATATTTGTCTATAACTAGAAGATCGAATTCGCTCGCGATGCGGTGAATTCGCTTTCTCATTTTCATTCCGGGTTGCTCTTTATAATTCTTTTTACATTCTCCTCAAGCTGTTAAGGTGGCGAGCTGGCAGAAACGTTAGCACGCTGGGAGACATGCTTACCAGTATTTCGTCTGTCTTTACGTTCTGAGTTCAAATTCCGCCGATGTCAACTTTACCTTTCGAGGTCGATAAATTAAGTACTTGTTGGGTACTGGGGTCGATCTAAATGACTGGCCCCTTCCCCCCAAATTTCAGGCCTTGTACCTAGGATAGAAAAGACTCTCATCAAGTTACCACGTAAATTCACTTTTCGACGCGCAAGTAAAATAGCTTCTATTATTATTTTGAAACGTTCAACCACTAACTACGAAATGCAATATTTGGATTCTGAAAAAAAAAGAAAGAAAAGTGTCCGAAGAATAATTTTGGATATACGATGAACCGTTTAACTTATCATCATAATGAAACAGCCTATTTTTTTCTGAAAGAAATATCTCTGCATCATTGCATTTGATGAAGCTGATATTTTCAAAAGCTTACCACCAACAGCTTAAATTACAAGAAATGCGTTGTACTGCAACAATATACAACAGCCCATACGATATATAATTGGGTCTCAAAGCTATGCTATTACTTAAGTATGACAGACTTTTATCAATGACTAACAACATCCCGCCTAACGCGTTTTCACACGCCTACATGCCTGCACACGCTCAAAAAGTATCCGATAATATGATTAACTCATAGGAAAGAAACCAATATACTTATGGAATAATTTTCTTGGAACTACAGTGAGGAATATCTTACTCCAAAGACCCAAAACTTCATAATGTCGAACTCACAAAGCTTTACGACAACTTTCATACTAAAAAATACTACGAAACAGAATTTAACTACTGAGACACTCATTGAACTCAAATATCCAATAAGATAACTGCATAAAGGAATAGATGTGTGTGTATATATATATATATATATATATATATATATATATATATATATATATATATATATATATATATATATATATATATATATATATATATATATATATATATATATATATATATATATATATACTGAGTGGCAAGAAGCTAGCTTCTCAACAACATGGTTCCGGGTTCAGTCCCACTCAGTGGCACCTTGAACAAGTGTATTTTACTATATCATCGGGCTGACCAAGAGACGGGTGAGACAGGTAATAAGTGGAAATAGGTTGTAAACACCCTAACCATAGACTACCAGTACTAGATACAGAACTCTGGCTGGAAACTGAGAATAATAAAACCCGAATCCTTCATTCACACTATGCCAAACCTACGGCCTCTAAATACCTGATCGCGGACAATGCCAAATTCAATATATTCATGGCAGACCTCGTCAGAGTAATGCGAAATGTATCCCGTATGTGCGACCCTACAGAGTTAAAGAGACATATACAACATTTCGTTCACCGCATGCAGTTCTCAGGTTACAGTCATAAAGAAAGGATCAAAGTATACAAAGGAGCTATGAGGGAATTTGAAACCATCAAACGTAACGATAGGAATGGGATTTGCTCAATTTATAGGAGCAAATCATGGAACACCATTAAAAGTATTAAGAAGAAAATAGGGAAGGCCAACTCATGGTATGATAGGCACAAATACCAGAGCGTCATGTTCGTCGACACCACCCCTAGAGGCGAACTGGCGTACCGCTTTAGAAGGGCCCTAGACAAACTTAAGCTAAGAATTAAGGTTGTTGAAAGGCCATGCAACCCTATCAAATCCCTTATCGGTAGAGCCTACCCTTTTAGCAGAACCCCCTGTACTGATAGGAACTGTACTGTATGTAGATTTAACCCACAAATAAACTGTAAAGCCAGAAATGTGGTCTATAGTATAAGATGTACAGAGGGACGATGCAGTAACAAGACAACGGCGTACGTAGGAGAAACAGCACGGAGCATAGGAGAGAGGGTAAATGACATTGGAGGGAACTTAAGAAAGAGAAGAGCTCATCAGTTCTGTACCAGCACGCTGAGCAGGAACACGGAGGCTCACTCAACAACATACAAAGTAAAATCTTGACCACACATAGAACTGACGCAGCACTTAGACAAATTACAGAAGCTACACATATAATAGAAGATAAACCTAGCCTGAATAGGAAACTGGAATGGAACACTAGCACACACCTCCAACAAACCACAACATATGACAATAAAATCCCCATAAACTGATAACAATATGAACAAAATATAATACAATACACAGATAAACAAATGGAATTAAATAACTACATACGTTAACAAAATTAAATTAAATACAAAAGAAAAGTAGGTATAAACACATGAACAAATAAATAAAAACAAATTAAACGAACATGTATAAACAGGGGATACAGATAATACAGGCACTCCCCATACACACACATGCACTTACTAAACATAGACAAGCATAGACACACATAGAGGGATACGCACGCGCAAATATAGACACATACAATAGGAATACAAAATACAAAATGGCTGATCGTTAGTAAGGAGGGACACACAAATAAGGAAGAAGAAAGCAAAGGACCACTGATGAGGTCACAGAAGTGTGACGAAAGAACTCTGGCCGAAATACGATTAATGTAATATAAAGCTGAAGCAAATTAACACCAAATATATAGTGCGTGTGTTTTTATTGGCTAAACTGGCAACATGACCATCCCCAAATACAACAATATCTGTTTCAACACACGATTTCACATCAAGAATCTTGCAAAACAAATATATAAACGGTATATATATATATATACGATGTGCTTCTTTCCGAAAAATAAGAAAGTTATGAGGGCTTTAGTAGGCCCGAGGCTATAGTGGAAGAC
>NC_142929.1:57410673-57433173 GCF_046866305.1 Octopus bimaculoides | reverse complement strand
AGGAGGAGGAGGAGGGTGGTGGTGGTGGTGGTGGTGGTGGTGATGATGATGATGATGATGATGATGATGATGATGATGATGAGGAGGAGGAGGAGGAGGAGGAGGAGGAGGAGGAGGAGGAGGAGGAGGAGGAATATTGTGATCGTAATGCTACTAATATTTATGTTGACTAGTCTGTTGATAACCACCGCCATCATCATTTCCACCACCACGGCCGCCACCAATTACCACCGCTATCATCGTCAACACCATCCTCATCATTTTGTGGTAATGAGAAAAATATGAACGAATAATGATACACCTACTCCAAATGTCTGATCATTATGCAAATTGTTAGAGTCTAACTTCTCAGAATAACGGTTTTAACGCAGTCTTAGCGGAAACTTGAAGACATTATCATAATGGATGTTCTTTTGGTGCTGTTGCTATTATTTCTTCTTCTTCTTCTTCTTCTTCTTCTTCTTCTTCTTCTTCTTATTATTATTATTATTATTATTATTATTATTATTATTATTATTATTATTATTATTATTATTATTATTATTATTGTTGTTGTTATTTTATGTTTGACTTTTGTTTTGCATTTGTACAAGTCGGATCCAAGTCTCACCCAGAGACCTCAAGAGACAACAAGTTAGAAGTTCATGTAGGTGTTATGCCTAGGGTACCATATATTTGTATTTGTACAGTTTTGTTCAAGTGAATGTTTAAGAAACCATAAGAAAATTATGTGTTTGCTTTAAAATTTGAGATCACATAGACAGTATTTTACGTAGGATATGGGCAGTTCCCATGAGCACTATCTTTTGAACTTCAGCCATTTTGGGGTTTCCTGGTATCTGAGCTAGGTAGTAATCAGCCCGTTTCGCTGTCATTCCCAGGGCACCTATGACAATAGGTATTGTTTTCGTCTTCAGATTCCACATTTTGCTAATTTCTATTTCAAGATCTTTATATTTGCTCAGTATTTGGTAGGTCTTGACAGATACGTTTATATCGATTGGGACAGTCATATCAATGAGGAGGCATGATTTTTGTCTGAAGTCTTTCAGTATGATGTCTGGCCTATTTGCGTCTATCTTTCTGTCAGTTTGAATGGTGAAGTTCCAGAGGAGTGCAATGTGATCATTTTCAAGTACTGGGGGTGGTTTGTGTTCCCACCAGTTTTTATCATGGGGCAAGTCCAGATTTTTGCATATTACCCAGTGAATATATTGTGCAGCTCTATCATGCCTGTTGAGATACTCTGTAGGCGCAAGCAGACTGCACATGGAGACAACATGATCGATGGTCTCATTTTGTTGTTGGCATATACGACATAATGGGGAGCTACCGTTCTTTAATATGTTGGCCTGGTAGTTCTTTGTAGGTAGGCATTGATCTTGGGCTTCTATGATAAACCCCTCTGTTTCTGATTTCAAGCCAGAGGTCATTAACCATTGGTGGGTAAGGGCTTTGTCAATATCTGCATTATTCGCTCTCTTTGGGTATTTGCCATTGAGAGGTTTTCCATGCCATTTTTCAGTCATAATAGCTTAGGCAGCAATTTTAGCACGGGTTTTCAAACGCTTAGCTTTTTCTGCAGGTGTTTCTAGTTCGTCTAATTCTTGAATTTGTTGCAATTGGAATTCACTTAGATATTCCTTTGCCTGTTTTGTTACTGAGTAAGATGCTTTCTTGCTTTCATATTTTAAGACAAGTTTTAGCATCCAGTCCTCAGAGTTTTTCAGATAGGTGTCTAGGCCAATTGTGGCTACCTTCATTGATAATGCCAGCTGTAGAAGTCCTCGGCCTCCCTCTTTTCTTGGCAGATAAAGACGTTCTATATCTGCCTTAGGGTGGTGCATTCTATGCATTGTCAACAGTTTTCGTATTTTTCTGTCAACATTACATATTTCAGTAATTGACCAGTTAACAATGTTGAAACTGTAAGTCACGACTGGTATGGCTAGAGCATTGATCGCTTCGATCCTGTTTTTCGCGTTCAGCTCTGTCTTCAGTATTATTATCATTATTATTATTATTATTATTATTATTATTATTATTATTATTATTATTATTATTATCATTATTATTATCATTATTATTATCATTATTATTATTATTATTATTATTATTATTATTATTATTATTATTATTATTATTAATATTATCATTATTATTATCATTATTATTAATATTATTATTATTATTATTATTATTATTATTATTATTATTATTATTAATATTATCATTATTATTATCATTATCATCATCATCATTATTATTATTATTATTATTATTATTATTATTATTATTATTATTATTATTATTATTATTATCATCATCTATATTCTATTTTATTTACTTATTTTTTGACAAACATACGTGCTGATAATTCTGAACTGTGTAGATATTTTCTATATTCCTGAACATCAATCAACGGTGGTAGATTTTAATAAGTAATTAATTTTAAATCTAAATGCAAAAAAAAAAAAAAAGTATGCAGTGAATATAAGTGCTCTTACAGACATTACAAATCACTTTAAGCAAATGCAGAAATATGTAATCAGTCACCTATTGAAACATTATTATTATCATTGTAGTAGTAGTAGTAGTAGTAGTAGTAGTAGTAGTAGTAGTAGTAGTAGTAGTTTGTCGTTGTCTTTGTTGTTGTTGTTGTTGGTGGTGGTGGTGGTGGTCGTCGTCGTCGCGTGCTGGCGGCGGCAGCGGTGGTAGTGGCGGCGGCTGCGGTGGTGGTGGTGGTGGTGTGGTGGTGGTTGTAGTAGTAGTGTTGTTGGTGGTGTTGGTGGTGTTGGTGGTGGTGGTGGTGGTGTTGTTGTTAAGGCAGCGAACTAGCAGAATCGGTAGCGCGCTGGACGAAATACTTAGCGTCTCTGCATTCTGAGTTCAAATTTGCCTTTCATCCTTTCAGGGTTGATACATTAAGTATCAGTGAAACACTGGGGTTGATTTAATCGACTAGTTCCCTCCCATCAAATGTACTCACATATGCACACAAACATAAGACTATAAACATGTATGCATCTATGTACACACACACATGAATAAATTATACGTGCGTTCTAAAATACTGTTACTCGCATATTTATGCGAAAACATATATATAAATTCGCATTTACGCATATCGACATACATCTATATAAGACATATTTGACTCGTTATTCTAATGTACGGAAAGATGGTCGACACTCACTTGATAATGGAGGACTCGGTGGTTCTGTTGCAGCTTTAGACAATGAACTTGATGTCGGCCTGTGTGAATTAATGTTGATCTTGTGCGTTTAGTAGAAAAGATTATTATCATTATTGTTGTTATTAAGGCAGTGAGCTGGCACGATCGTTTTATATATATATATATATATATATATATATATATATATATATATATATATATATATATATATATATATATATATATATATATATATGTATGTATGTATGTATGTATGTATGTATATGTTTGTGTGTCTGTGTTTGTCAACCACCATCGCTTGACAACCGGTGTTGGTGTGTTTGTGTCCCCGTAACTTAGCGGTTCAGGAAAAGAGTACGATAGAATAAATACTAGGCTTACAAAGAATAAGTCCTGGGGTCGATTTGTTCGACTAAAAAGGCGATGCTCCAGCATGGCTGCAGTCAAATGACTGAAATAAATTAATGAATAAAACATTATATATGTGTGTTTGTGTGTGTGTGTGTGTGTGTGTGTGTGGAGGCGCAATAGCCCAGTGGTTAGGGCAGCGGACTCGCGGTCGTAGGATCGCGGTTTCGATTCCCAGACCGGGCGTTGTGAGTGTTTATTGAGCTAAAACAACTAAAGCTCCACGAGGCTCCGGCAGGGGTGGTGGTGAACCCTGCTGTACTCTTTCACCGCAACTTTCTCTCACTCTATCTTCCTGTTTCTGTTGTACCTGTATTTCAAAGGACCAGCCTTGTCACACTCTGTGTTACGCTGAATTTCCCCGAGAACTACGTTAAGGGTACACGTGTCTGTGGAGTGCTCAGCCACATCCACGTTAATTTCACGAGCAGGCTGTTCCGTTGATCGGATCAACTGGAACTCTCGTCGTCATAACCGACGGAGTGCCAACACACACACGCACGCACGCACACACACACACACACACACACACACACACACACACACACACACACACACACACATATATATGTATATATTAGAGAGAGAAAGAGAGTGTGCGTTTGTAATGATTGGACGTCTGATAATATTCTGTTTACCAAATCTTTTGCTCACAAAAGTTTCGTCACGAAGATGTGGTCGAAACGGTATTCACATGATTGTAGTGGGATTTGAACGCGGAACCTCATCATAAAAAGAATTCCTTAACGATACAGCAATGACCGCTTGCAATAAATGTGATATATTATTTTCTGCTACCATATTTTACTTCGTATCTTACAAGGGGTTTTGACGAGAAGTTTATACGATGCAGTGGCAGTATTTATCACACCTAACTAATCTAAACTTACAATGACCTCAACCCCTACACTTGAGGACCTTACCAGGTTCGAGGCTGAGCCCATATTTTTCTTCAGTCGAAGGTAAACTAAAATCACGCACTCATATGTACGTGTGCGCGTATGCTTGCATAAACACGCGCGCACACACAAGCACACATACACACACAGGCCTACATTTATATATATATATTCACATACAAAAATACACAACACTTACATATTAATGTATCCTTCTCTCTCTCTATCTCTATCTCTGTCTGTCTGTCTGTCTGTCTGTCTGTCTCTCTTTCTCTCTCTCTCTCTCTTGGTACACACACACACACATATATATATATATATATATATATATATATATATATATATATATATATATATATATATGAAGGATGTGTACGCATCGAAAAATCTAAATATACATCCGTATGTGACGAGCGAGAGATAGACGAAAAAATAGATAGCAATAAAATGACAGGCACAGAAAAAATGACAGAGAAAGGGCGCGTGTATATATATAATGTTAGCGTCTGTACATTTAATCACGTGTGTGCGAGAATGGATGTGTGTGGGTATATATGCGTGCGTGTATGTGTGAATAGATATTGAATCTATCATATATATAATCTGATAAAGTCAATATCTATGCAGGATGATGTCAGTTTTAAATTCATCCGTCTGTGACGCACATCTCGTTTCATGCTCACAGTAGCGTGTAGTTTCATGGATCAAAATCTCGTGACTGATGTTATCTAACCAACGTCTTCGCAGCATACTTGTAGCTAGTAGGGTACATGTAAAAATATATAATTTTATCTATCTGTGTGCGTGTGTGTGTGTGCGTGTGTGCATATATCTTTGAATACAATTGTTAAATTGAGGTTACTAATTTAGAGTTGGTTTAAAATAAGGTCGGAACATTTACTAAATACTGAAAGTAGAATCAAATCATATTGCCAAGTACTATCCTAGTAACCCCCACTCAACACACACACACATACATATATATATATTTATTTATTTAATGTGTGCATCTGCATAAGCAGGCGTGGCTGTATGGTAAAAAGCTTGCTTCCCAACCACTTGCTTCCTGGTTCAGTTCCACTGTGTGGCACCTTGGGCAAGTCTCTTCCATAGCCTCAGCCCGACCAAAGTCTTATGAGTGAATTTGGCAGATGGAAACTGAAAGAAGACCGTTATATATACGTGTGTATGTGTTTCTCTGTGTGTGTGTGTGTGTGTGTGTGTGTGTGTTTGTGTCGGCATTTGTCTCCCACCACCGCTTGACAACGCCTGTTGGTCTGTTTACGTTCCCGTAACGTAGCAGTTCGGTAAAAAGACACCGATGACGTAAGTACCAGACTTTAAAAAAAAGTACTGGGGTCGATTCATTCGACAAAGCAGTGCTCCAGCATGACCGCAGACTGAGATAGATAGATAGATAGATAGATAGATAGATAGATAGATAGACATGTGTATGTATGTGTGAGTATACGTATGTATACAACATATACGCGTACAATGAATATACATTACTTTATATATTATGTCAAACAGAAAATTTACGACCACGTAAGATGAAAAGAATTATGATAATGGTTACAAATCCACATGAGCCCCCAAATAATGTATACAAAACATTCATATGAAGACACATATGTGCATCGTATAGTGTAGACATGCTTTCTGACACATCCATAGATCAACACATCTGAATAGGCTGCCAGACTTGTAATTTTGCAGACTTACTGAAATAGTAATACATATATACTTATATTCTCGCTGATAGATATACAGACTCAACGACTTGAATATATATGTATACATATATATATATATATATATATATATATATATATATATATATATATACATGCACGTACATATACATGTGCATGTACTTATATATGCACACAAATATAAGACTATAAACATGTATGCATCTATGTACACACACATGAATACGTGCGTCCTAAAATACTGTTACTTGCATATATACGCGAAAACATATATATATAAATTCGCATTTACGCATATCGACATACATCTATATAAGACATATTTGACTCGTTATTCTAATGAACGGAAAGATGGTCGACACACACTTGATAATGGAGGACTCGGTGGTTCTGTGGCTACTTTAAACAATGAACTTGATGTCGGCCTGTATGAATTAATTTTGATCTTATGTTTAATGTGCTTGTTGTTTTAGCAATGATAAAATATTTTTATAACAACAGAAGTCACATGAATTTGAGGAAGAGCGCATTCATAGATGTAAATTATGGAACTAAGGTATTAAACTTGTTAATATTGTGATATTTTGAGTGCCAGAAATAGATTTATAGTTTAACTACGGGCTATTGGGATATCCTTCACAGGTCCCAATATAACATATAGGGGATTGTGAGTCAACCGAGACTGAAACTGTTGCTTGGTATATGAATGACTGAGCTTGGCATAAAGTTTCAAAAATAGTGTAGCAATTACAATCATTCCTTCTGCTATCTAGATATTCTGATGAATGTCTACAGAATTGGCTCCTGAGTTTATAAGCTTATTTAGTGGCTACCTGCGATAACGTTCTCTTTAATAATCATGCAACTATCAATAACATTTACGTTTTGGCGATTAAAAGATTTCAAATGTTTGTAAGTTGAGAAAGAATGTTTTCGAATCAAATTTAGGAAGTTCTCGATACTGTCTGATTTAAAGTTGACTCTATAGTCAATATAGCAAATTCGTTGTGCATTACTTGAGGTTTTGATTAAGTTCGTTGCTCATGTATCCAACCATACCCTGAAAATATCAATAACGCCTCCTGAAATTCGAAACGCAATGGGACAGCCTTTCATCTCTTTAAAAAGAATAATTGTTGTTGTTTTTAATTTTATGTGAGCTTAAGGCTAGACGACTTCATATGAATTGCAAGGTGGCGAGCTGGCGGACTCGTTAGTACGCCGGGCAAAATGCATAGCGGTGTTTCGTCTGTCTTTACGTTCTGATTTCAAATTCCACTGAGATCGACTTTGCCTTTCATCCTTTCAAGATCGATTAAATAAGTACCAATGGAACACTGAGGTCGATGTTATTGACTAGGTTCCTCTCACAAATTTCACGCCTTGTGCCTATAGTAGAAAGTATTGTTATCTGAAGGCTTTCGGGTTGGTTAAGTTGAAACAGCCCAGCGTTCAAAAGACGTCCCTAGCAACATCAGAGTTAAGTGTTAAGGTATTATATAGTCCAGTTCGAATGGGCCACGTCTTCTTCAGCCTATTTTTGAACAAGTACTCATTACTACAAGTCGTGTTTATGAATAGATCCAATCCCTCAATATTGATATTATGGATTACTACTTTTCTCTCGTGAATCAGATCTGCAGATATTATACGACAAATGATATTGTATTCATCTTGCCAATAATGAAGCTGGTGAGATCACACTAATGGTTTCACTCTTCCGAACTCCATTATAGTTAATGATGTCTCTATCAGAGGCTGTTGAACTTCTAAGAGAGAAATATATTCTGTTTTTATTGTCATGAGTGATTCCCAGGCAACTCGCGGAACTGGAATCATTGATGCTGGTTGCTGTTGCCGCCATCTTCCACTCTCGTCTTCCATCTCTCTCTCTCTCTCTCTCTCTCTCTCTCTCTCTCTCTCTCTCTCTCTCTCTCTCTCTCTCTGTATATATATATATATATATATATATATATATATATATATATATATATATATGTACTCAATGTTGCTGCGTGCCATATTTAGGAGAAATGGCCGTTCGGGATCTTGTTTATCCTCTCACAATATAGCAACAGTGTAGTTTCGATGCATGGTGCCCCAAGAACAAAAGCAACTTCTGGAACTTGCTGTTCTCTCTTTTTGTTTCTTTTTGTTTTTTCAGAAAGAAAGCCCTTAAATAAATTTTGCTTTCATACGTGTAGTAACTCGGCTTTCAGCTTTATACTGCCAATCATATCACTCTTCCATTACTCACAACCAAGAATAGGAGGATAAAGGATAAAGAGCCTCCTTGAGTCATATAGACTCCCAGCGCCGTTTTCCATGGCGTACATATTCCCCACCTGAATGGGACGCCGGTTCGTCACAGGATTACCCCCTTTTGCCTGCTTAGTGGACTGGAGCAACGTGTCTTGCTCAAGAACACCACGCATCGTTCGATCCAGGTATCGAAACCACAATCTTACGATCATGAGTCCAATACCTTATCCACTAAACCACGCACCTCTACACAACAGAAAATAGTTCTGGAATAAAATAATGGTCGTCATGTGACATTTGGACGCTACCCGACAAACTACATGACCTCAGCACCTTCTCTCTAACCATACTCTACCACAAAGGTGACGCCGAATCACGACCCGACGTCAATACATTAATCATAAACCTAGACCTACCTGTTTTGCCGTCCTAATTATTGTGACGCAAACCTATGAGTAGGTATGTATCACATCTGCTACTTCCTTTTTTTTTTTGCTTCTTTCTTATTCCTGAGAATAATGTGCATCTCTAATTTTTGCCTCCACCAATTGAAATAACGTTAATTGATTCGATACCTAACACTATTTGTGAGTGTCGTTTCATTCCTACAAGGAATGTCCGTGTTCCAAGCGAAACAGGTACGTATGAATTTTTTTTTTTCTTTCTTCCCCAAATAATAAACTGAAATAGTATAGTACTGCCTTGATAACACAACTTTACCATACTGACTTCTACTATGTTACCTCAGCCATCTTTAATTTTTCTGTTAGTAATGGCACTGGAAAACTGAAGATAAACTCGAACTACCTGTTATAGATAGAATTTAGTTTATGTATGTGTATGCAGTTATGGTGGATTAAGTCACGTTTTTTTATTTCTAATTTACTGCAACAATTTTTTTCCGCATGTATCATGTTGGGAACAGAGTTATTTATTTCGACGCAAGAGTCTACTGACTGTGATTTCCTTCTTTTCTGTTTTCGGATTGTATCATTTTCTTGTTACCGCGGAAGTCATTGTTTACAAAATCTCTAAAGAGGAAAACAACAAATCCCCAAAATTATCAGCATTCTTTGTTTAATTTGGTAAAGAAACAGACTCCACACGTTGAGAATATTCTTTTATTTTTATTTTAATTGAAATTGAAGAAGGAATTCATTTACCTTTTGAAACGGCAAAATTATCCAGAATTTGCAGAGCTGCCTGGAACCATCAATTAATTCGACTTGATAAGTTGCCAACGAATGATGATAATAATGCTGACAACTGCAACGACAATAACAATAATAATAATAATAATAATAATAATAATAATAATAATCATAATAATAATAATAATATTTCAATACAGTAACCATAAGAGCATCACAGTAAACCACAGCACATACCCAAGGCACACAGAGCTGCGCTCGGTAGTGAAGTGAAAGCACGTTATAAAAATAAAACTACTGAACAATAATAATAATAATAATAATAATAATAATAATAATAATAATAATAATAATAATAATAATAATAATTTCAAATTTTGTCACAAGGGCAGCAATTTTGGGGAGGGTGATGAGTCGATTACATCGACCCCAGTGTTCAGCTGATACTTATTGTATTGACCCCTAAGGGTTGAAAGGTAAGGTCAACCACGGCGGAATTTGAACTCAGAAAGTAGCGACGGGCGAAATAACGCTAAGCATTTCGTTCAGCGTGCTAACGATTCTGTTAGCTTACCGCCTTAATAATAATAATAATAATAATAATAATAATGGCACAAGGCCGGTAACTTTCAACTGAGAGGGATTAATCAAAACCATCACTCTTTGATTGTCTTTCATCCTTTCGCAGTTGATGATGTTGACAAATGATGATGTTGAAAATGATGATGTTGAAAATGATGAAGTTGAAAATGATGTCTCACGTACAAAAGTCTATTTGACAAAAACAATGAAACAAGTGTTCAATATCAGATTGCAGTCTATGCAATAAGCTCAATGAAATGATTAACTACATCATTTTAAGCTGTCCAATCATTTTTTAAAAATCGGTATTTAATCACAGATAGGACAAAGATGGAAGTTATGTCCATTACATAAAGAAGAAGTCCCATCGATACGAGACGTGGAAAATGGTATAAAAGTATACCAAACACTTCACATGATAACAATCTGACTATGATAATATGGGACTTGGCTGCCTTGACTAACAGCGATAAGAACTTTGTGAGCTCTGATAAATGTTTTGATATCTTCTGGAAACACCAATTCTTCTACAATTTTTGCACATAGATAGAATGATTCGCTGCAAGATCTAAGAATATGGGAAAATTGAGGAGGCCTAAGTAGCCTGAAACGTGCAGTCTTTCCACTCTGCTTAACACAGGGGTTGCTAAAGTGGTTGATGGGACTATTCAAGCTGTCGATAAAGGCCTGAAACTGTACATCTACTTTATTATTATTATTATTATTTATTTTCATATACATGCCTGGGGATCGATGAGAGGTCAAGGATTCCATGAAGGGGTTGATGGTCTAAAAAGTTTGGGGACCCCTGGCTTAACAAAAGACCCGATTAAATTAGTAATAGTCTCCGAGTTAATGCTTTCGTCTCCAAGCGGTATGTATAAGTAAAATGTTTATTAATTAAACTTTGCTTAAGTCAGCGAACTGACAGAATTGTTAGAACGACGAGATAATGCATTTTGGCATATCTTTCGATTCTTTAAATTCTGAGTTCTAATCCTGCTGATGTACATCAGCCATAGAATCAGTCAAGTATTGTAGTCTATGTAATCGACTAAGACGCCTCCCCTAGAAATTGCTGGCATTTGTGCCTTGATTAGAAGTCATTAAACTTGTGTTTTTGTGCAAAGAAAAAAAATCATTCATTTCACGTTGCTCCAGTCCACTCAGCAGTAAATGAATAATCTTGTGACGAACTGATGTCCTTCAGAGGGAATGTTGTGATCTCGGTCACTTATACGCCATGGAAACCATGTAATTAACTCTCTGAGTCACAGGACTCGAGACAGTACTTACTATACTCTTCTCAGTATATCAAATAAGAACGAGATATATAATGTTAGCTCTCATCTATATATTTAAGCAGACAAGCAAAATAAAAGACAGAAACGACGTAAAGCAAACTGATGAGAGGAAGAATGTTGCATAAAATTTAGGTGGTTTATGAATAATAACAAACAATTCAGATACGGAATTTACTCAGAAAAGTACACAGGCATATATGTACCATGAGTCTAGGTTATAAACACACCAAATGTGC
This sequence comes from Octopus bimaculoides, assembly GCF_046866305.1. Classification (NCBI taxonomy): domain Eukaryota; kingdom Metazoa; phylum Mollusca; class Cephalopoda; order Octopoda; family Octopodidae; genus Octopus; species Octopus bimaculoides. Next base: position 57,421,420 of record NC_142929.1, on the reverse strand, counting down.
AAAATAGTGAATAGTGAGTCATATCCCAAATTACACAACTGCTGTATTCTAAAATAGTATACACATATACACACTCAGAGCATACAGGTAAGTATATTTATACATACACAGACAAGTATGTTTGTGTGTGTTTAAAATATACATATAGACATAGGCATATATGCCTTCATATTAAATAACGTAAAAATGTATATATAAAAAAGTGTCTGCTCATGACAACAATAATGTATACTATGTATGCGTGTGTGTGTTTGTGCATGTGTTTATATATATATGTTTGAAAAGAGACTGTGTGTATTGAAATATATGAAAAATAGATAGATTAATAGATACATACGCGAAGAAATTACTTGAAATGCATTCCGGCCAACATATTTTGCTAGATAAATCCATCAAGCGAATTATTCGTTTAGTTAGTTTTGTACTTATTTATTTAATCATTTACTATTACATTCACTTTTTGTTGTGATTTTATTTTGTTTTTTTCTTCATATATATATATGTATGTGTGTGTGTGTGTGTGTGTGTGTGTGTGTGTGTGTGTGTGTGTGTGTGTGTGTATGTGTGTGTGTGTGTGTGTGTGTGTGTGTGTGTGTGTGTGTGTGTGTGTGTGTATGCTTCTTTTTCACTCAAACCACAGCCATCTTTAGCCGCCTTGACATAATGGCGGAGCGCCACCATTATATCAGCTGGACAAAACTTTATCGCGATTGTCTGCTTCACTTGCTAATCTCTTCCTAATGGAAATGTCTTTATGAAACGTCAAGCCACTTTCAAAATCTCAACAATACACTATCCCAATCTCTGTACACATCAGCTAATCTATAACTCACGACTGTCATCTCTTCTCTGAAGCCAGTGCAACGATTTAATTCTTCAGTGAGACAAGAATTGCCTTGCTTTCTCTTCATTAACCTTCATTTTTTTTTCTCTCTTCATTTGCTGCTCCTTCGACTGTCTTCTTTTATTTCTTCTAGTATACTGCCTTTCACAGTAAATATCTCTCACTTTTCTCTCTCACAAATATCTCTTTATCTCTCTATCTCTGTATCTATCTATCTATCTATCTATCTATCTATCTATCTATCTAGCTATTTATCTATCTGTTTATCTATCTATCTATCTATCTATCTATCTATATACGTTTTAAAGAATTTCGTCACTTTATCCACTCTCTGGGTGTGTATGTATAAATGAGAGTGTAGGGGGAGATATATAATTTTTCTTTTGGAACGTTGAAACTCGAAGCAGATAAAGCTTTAAACAGTATAATTAAAACCTGTAAATATTCAGTTAAAAGCCTTCAGAACAGCAAGACGTCAATTTATATATATATATATATATATATATATATATATATATATATATATATAACAGTTGCACCATTTGTTGAAATGTCTTTTATTTAACTCTCTCTTTCTTTCTCTCAGCCAAATTGGGGTTATACTACAATAAGTATTTACTCTCTACATATTCTATATTATACCTCAGACCATTGTGGGAACCTCTACAAAATCACTCAAATTGCTTAATATAGCACCCAAATATCCAACAAATCTCACCCTGCCATTCAAAACAGAGACAAAAAGCATACAATTGATAATATATGCGAGGGTAGATTAAGATGGAATGTTCATCGTCGAAATATCAAGTTGAAGCTTTAGAAAAAGCAACTACAAGAGGATCAACAATAATAATTGTAGTCGAATTTTCATGATTATCCTTTTTAATTTTTTTTTTCTTTTTGGTTTCCAACATGTGGTTTCAGGTTCAGTCCCACTGCACAAGACTTTGGGCCAGAGTCTTGCCTTGTACAATAGTATAGAGCCGACTAATACCTTGTGAGTGAATTTCGTAGAAGGAAACTATGTGGAAGCACGTTGTGTATATATATCTTTTACTTGTTTAATTCATCCTTGACTGCGGCCATGCTGGGGTATTGCCTTGAAGGATTTTAGTCGAACAAATCGAGCCCAAGACTTATTTGCTAAAGCCTGGTACTTATTCTATCGGGCACTTTTGTCGAACTCCTAAGTTACGTGGACGTAAACACACCAACACCGGTTGTCGAACAGTACTGGGGGGGGAGCAAACACAGACACAAAGATACGTACATTGATATACACACACACCTTACACACACAAACTCACATAAATATATATATATATTCTTTACTAGTTTCAGCTGCGGCCATGCTGGGGCACTGCCGTTAAAAAATGTTGCTGCTGCGGGGAACCGAACCTCGAACTTCTCGGATACCGGCTGAGTGCTTTGTACCATTAAGCTAAGCGGCCGCTGTGTACACACACACACACACACACACACACACACACACACACACACACACACACACACACACAAACAAACAAACACACGACAGGCTTCACACATACATGCGTTGTGTGTCTGTGTGTGTATTTATCCCTTCGTGTTTGCCCACCTCTTCCCTCCACTACTTGAAAACCGGTATTGGTTTGTTTACTTTCCCGCAACATAGTGATTCAGAAAAAGGGACCTATATATATATATTGTACCAGACTTTAAAAATCAATTAGAACTAAGCTGATTTGTTCGACTTACACCCTTCAAAGCGGTGCCCCAGCTTGGCCACAGTCCAATGACCAAGTGAGGGGTATACCAAGTGAGGGGTGTAAACCATCTTACACGACCAGCTAATTGTTTGTTTCTATTTTATTTCATTTCATTTATTTTTATTTCATTTATTTATTTGTATTTCTGGAGATTTAAGAGAATACCCTAAAAATACGTTAGCAAAATCACTTCACACTTATCGCTTTTTATCACCTACCTATCTTCTTCTTCTTCTTCTCTCTCTGTCCCTCTCTCTCTCTCTCTCTCTCTCTCTCTCTCTCTCTCTCTCTCTCTCCCTCTCTCTCTCTCTCTCTCTCTCTCTCTCTCTTTCACTCACACGTACACACACATTGGGGCTGAGAGACCTGCACTAAAAGAAACATGCGTGTTGTGCACGCCTTACCAATGAACTTAGCAGATGCTGCAAAAGCAGATGGAGAAATTCTTGCTGTTTTGTGTCTCTTGATGCTGCCGCAAAAATGTTCTAATTCTTTTATTGTTGTTGTTGTTGTTGTTGCCATCGTTGTTTTGTTGTTGTTGCATTTTTTGTTCTCTTACAGAGGAAGGAGAAGAAAACGACGAAAGTAGTGGTGGTAATGCTGTTGTTGGTTTTGCGGTTCTTAGTGTTTCGTTTGATGTTTTTGCTACAGTGATAATTATTATTATTATTATTATTATTATTATTATTATTATTATTATTATTATTAATATTATTACTACTACTACTACTACTACTACTACTACTACTACTTTTATTGTTGTTGTTGTTGTTGTTGTTGTTACTATTATTATTATCATCTTTTCGGCGAGCTGGTAGAATCGTTAACACACCGAACAAAGTGCTTAGCGGCATTACGTCTGCCATTACTTTCTGAGTTCAAATTCCGCTGAGGTCGACTTTGCTTCTCATCCTCTCGGGGGTCGATATATTAAATATCAGTTGCGTACTGGGGTCGACTTAATCGACTCCCCCCCCCCCTAAAAAAATATTTCAGGCCTTGTGCCTTTGTAGAAATGCTTATCATTATTATTATCAAGGCGGCGAGCTGGTAGAATGGTTAGCACGCCGGACAAAATGTTTATCGGCATTTCCTCCGTCTTTACGTTCTGAGTTCAAATTCCTCTAAGATCGACCTTGCCTTTCATCCTTCGAGATCGATAAAATAAGTCCTAGTCGAGTACTGGAGTCGATATCATCGACTACCACCCGCCCCAAAAGTTTCAGATCTTGTGCTGCCTGTTGTTGCTGTTATTGCTGTTGTTGTTGGTATTGTTGTTGTTGCTCTTATTGTTATGAATAGTAGCAGTACTAGTTGTCTTTGTAGCTATTCCCGCCTAAGTCTACTCTACCTGGCCTTTCCTTCAAAGGGACAATCACCTTCTACTTGCATTTGTCTTTACATTAAGGGAGAAAGGATACATAAATTCGAGGGACGAGATTTACTTATGTCCACATTTCAAACAAGAAAACTTCAGCAAAGCTGCCTGATAGTGGTGGCAGACGTAACATGCAGACCATCATATAACTTGTTTTATTCTCTTCTTCCATTTTACTTTGACATGCGCATTGCGTTTTTATTCTTCTCTTCCATTTTCTGAATCAGTGTGCAAATGCGTATTGCGTGTTCATACTTCTCTTTCTGGTTCCTATTCAAAACTATTTATATATCATAACCATCTCACGAACGTGCGTTCATGAGAAGCGCTTCACGCTCCAATAATTGTGTAAAGATACATCTTGTCGGAAATGAAAAGCAGACCAATGGACACTTAATAAACCATTAACATCTGATTTACGTTTGCTTGACATCGAATTGACATCGGGATAACCCACGTTACAACGTAACGTGGGTTACTTCCCTTGTGTAGTTTTTTTCTTTTTGTTTTTTACCTTTTGTCTTCTATAGAAGCTTCCCTTATTTAAACATTATCTACTTTCAGCTTGATAAATGGCGTTATAAATTATCTCAACTAGGAAGCCCTGGGTAGCTATTTGCAAGATTTGTGGTTTTTAATTTAAGATTATTTTTACTCTCTTAATTGATCGAGAGCTTTTCTACTTGTTGAAACATTACCACATAATATATAGACAGATACGTATTAATGTTTACATATATTGCCAAAACTGACAAAGCATTGTACAAATTCAACTGGTAAATGTTATCTTTCATTCTGCACCCTGATACACATGACTCATGTACTGGGGTTAAATTCATTATAATTCCCTGCAAAACTTCTGACCATATGCATACGTTAGAAATTCTCATTTGTTTGCTAGAAACATGCCTTAATCGTTCATTTATGTGAAAGGTAATGTTCAATAAATCAATCTGTTTTCCACTGCATTTTCAAAGTAACAAGTGACAGGAATGTTTGTATTTCGAGGTAGCAAATGGCTTCTCAATGTTTATATTCCGTCGGTTAACAGTATTCCGACAACAGCTTCCGGAATGTTATTTCCATATGTGTATATGGTCGAGTTGAGTGCAGGAAACTCTTGTCTATTGTGTGTATATGTGTATTAGCTTTAGGCGTCAACAGGACGCCAACTGCCCTAGAAGTGTTAGCTATTCATACTGTTTTTATCATGCTGCTGTGTTTTGTGAAAGGCTTCATCGTTTGACTGTAATCTGTTGATTATTGGTATTGTATAAGCTGATACGTCTGGGTCGTAAGTAGCTGATAACATCTTTGTGATGCCTTTGGTTCATCAAATTCAATATTCAAAGGCATTTTCATTTGGATTAAGTATCATGTTGACTGGGGATATTATGTGAAATATTCACCCGAAATTGGCAGGCTTTTTGTATCCATGATGCTTTTTGCAAATGAGCATGGGGTGTGGATATATATATATATATATATATATATATATATATATATATATATATATATATATATATATATATATATATATATATATACTCTTTTACTCTTTTATTTGTTTCAGTCATTTAACTGCGGTCATGCTGGAGCACTGCATTTAGTCGAGCAAATCGACCCCAGGACTTATTCTTTGTTAGCCTAGTACTTATTCTATCGGTCTCTTTTGCCGAACCGCCAAGTTACGGGGACGTAAACACACCAGCATCGGTTGTCATGCGATGTTGGAGCGACACAACACAGACACACAAACACACACACATATATATACATACATATACATATCGTTGAAAGTAACAGGATGAATTGTTGAAAGCAACTCGTCTGATGATTCATCCCTGTATTTCCATGCTGAGTATTTTTCCCCAATGAACGATATAATCTTTAGGTGAGAATTCGGATTCAGATATATGCAGAAGTAAGTAAAGAGTCATTCAGAATACGTAAAATTTGAAGTAATTTAAGGAACCTCTGTATGTAATTTGATGAGAGTCAGCAAATGGTGCAGACTAAAGTATTTTCAAACATGAATGATACAGCTAGAATTTAAATTCAAATTGTTGCAAATAAGCGCAGGCATAGCTGTGTGGTTAGAAGGTCACTTCCAGACCACAAGTTTCAGGGTTCAGTCCCACTCTGTTCCACCTTGCGTATGTGTCTTCTACTATAGCATCGGGTTGACCAAAGCCTTGTGTGTAGATTTCGTAGACGGAAACTGAAGGAAGCTCGTTGTATATATATATAAATATATGTGTGAGAGTGTATGTGTTTCTGTGTCTTTATGTCTTTGCTTCACCGTTTGACAACCAGTGTCGGTTTGTTTACGTCCCCATAATTATTGGTTCGGCAAAAAAGACCGATAAAATAGTACTAGGCTTCAGAAAAATTAATTGTGGGTTCGATTCATTGGACTGAAAATTCTTCAAGGAGGTGTCCTAGTATGGCTGCAGTTTAGTGACTGAAACAAATGAAAGAATATCAACGATGAATGTTATTTCATGGAAGAAGCTGTAAGGGTTGAAAAGTGTATTTGCCATGCTTATATTTATTATTAAAGAAATTTTTTCTTTAATATGGATTAGGTGGCTGTTGTTTACTCATAATAGTAAGTAGATCCTTAGCGCAAAGATGAAAGTATGTGACAGATATAATCAAATCTTGTGTAGACCAGTTATAAATTTGATCAATTTGTGCCAGAGAGAAAAACATTAAGCACACACGTTTGAAGAGATGAAACGCAGTTAAATCTTACAAGCGAGCAACAAATTTTGGCGGTTATTATGGTAGACAAAGCCGATGTTATTATCGATGACAAAAGTAATAAAATAGCTTTTGCCGCTATTTTTACTTTGTTGTTGTTGTTGGCACTCCGTCGCTTACGACGTTGTGGGTTCCTGTTGATCCAATCAACAGAACAGCCTGCTCGTGAAATTAACGTGCAAGTGGCTGAGCACCCCACAGACACGTGTACCCTTAACGTAGTTCTCGGGGATATTCAGCGTGACACAGTGTGACAAGGCTGACCCTTTGAAATACAGGTACAGCAAAAACAGGAAGAAAGAGTGAGAGAAAGTTGTGGTGGAAGAGTACAGCAGGGTACGCCACCATCCCCTGCCGGAGCCTCGTGGAGCTTTAGGCGTTTTCGCTCAATAAACACTCACAACGCCCTGTCTGGGAATCGAAACCGCGATCCTATGACCGCGAGTCCGCTGCCCTAACCACTGGGCCATTGCGCCTCCACATTTTTACTTTATAGTACAGAAAAAAAATTATGCCATACCTCTGAGGAAAAAACTATAATGATTGTTACTAAGGTGAGGGATGTCAGGCTACGAAAATGAAAAGATGACAGCGATAGAAAATTTCTTTTAGGAATCAAGATAGCGGGGCGAGATTTTATACTTTGTAATAACTTCTTCCAGAGAAGGAAATATTTAAAGGATTGCTCGCTTCGTTACTTTTAGAAATACTGTATTAGTGATAGCGTTTTCATACCTGCTTTTAATACTGTTAACATCAAGGGGAGATAGGTGACTTCATTCAGGAGAACATTGGTGAAAGTATTGTTTTATATATGCAGTTTGTTATTAAATGCTAAACAGACTACGAAAGTAACAGCTTAAATGTAGAGGTTTTGCCGACATAGCTATCATTTTTCATTAGTCGAGGGGAACAATTCTGAAAATTTTGCAATAAATATTCGGTCAAAGGATGAGCAGTTTGAACAGATAGCTAACCTAATGGTTTTATAATTTACAAAGTAATTTATACTTTCTTGATGGTTATCTTTCAGATGGGTTGTTGAGGATTACTTAATTTTGTGGAGTGCAGTGAGTACAAATGCAGCGTAACTACTCGTGATGCGCATGCGGTTTCATGGGCTTTGGTTGTATGAGTGAGGGAAGGATATATCTAGTACAGAGGTCTCCAACCGGTGTGCCGCGAATATACATACGTATGTGGTATCATGATTGATCATTTAGAATCAAAACTACATTTTGATACTAGTTTAACAATAACTATTATTGTCATCTTCTATTTTGTATTGTTGTCAATTACATTTTTGTATTGTTATCTATGTTTATTATATTAACATTGGTGAAATAAAGAAAAAAAACTTATTATCAATTCTAGGGACATAGTTGTCTTACACAGATGTTATTATCTAGGGACAAATTTTTGTTGTATTGATGTTGAATCAAAAGACAGCTGTCATACTAGATTTTCTAATAGGGGTGCCGTGGATTTCTGAAAGGCTTTGCACGAGTGCTTCGAGACAGAAATGGTTGGGACACTGAGATCTAGTAGAATGTTAGTTGGTATATGTATCTATTTGCGCGAATGTGAGTGTGTGTGTGTGTGTATGTGTGTGTGTGTGTGTGTATGTGTGTGTGTGTGTGTACGAGAGGGTGCTGAAAAGTTCCGGGCTTGAGGTAAAAGAAAATACAGGAAGATCGGTTAATTATGATTTTACTCAACACGTTCCCCTTTCAGACTAACACACTTATTGTTGCAGGGTCCTTCAATTTTCCTAAGCTTTGTAAAAGAATTTGGAAGTTTGAGCCTCCAGTCAGGCCTTTTGCGATATCCTTAAAGCCAGGAACTTTACATCAGCCCTCGTATGTATGTATGTATATTCACATATATCTATAAGTTTATGTAGGTATATATATATATATATATATATGTGAGTGTGTTTGTATTTATCTGTGTGTGTGCATGAGTGTGTGCGCATGCGTGTACATATATATATATATATATATATATATATATATATATATATATATATATATATATATATATATATATATATACATATATATATATATATATACATATATATATACATATATATATATATATACATACATATATATATATATATATATATATATATATATATATATATATATATATATATATATATATATATATATATATATGTATGTATGTATGTGTGTATGTATGTATGTATGTATGTATGTATATATAGTTGATAGATATACATACATACACGGGAACATTGAAATGCACATAAATATTTTTTTAAGTGGGGCGTGTTTATGCATGTTATTACAGAGGCTTTACAAATATACATCAATACACACACACACGCACACGCGCACACACACCACATATTGTACGCAAGCACACAGTGAGAGAGAGAGGCGAAGGAGTAAAAAAGGAGGAGAGGTAGATTACTGGTTCTGTTATTGCTGAAGTTTACAAATAAAGACGAGAACACTTAGTCAACGCATGTGTTTTTGACGTCGCTGTTTCATCTTGTCATAAGATATAACGATTTCTTGGCAGCAAAATCCAGAGTTATGACAATGTCAAAGGTCAGTTTTAAACACATCAACGCATACACACCTCCATATGTGTGCGTGCGCGTATGTGTGTTTGTATGAATTTGTATGTATGTATAATATAATATATAAATGTATGTGTGTATGTGTGTGTGTATGCATACACACGCGCGCATAATTCTTGCATGCACATGTACTTGCATATGGATTTGCTTGTATGTGTGTGTGTGTGTGTGTGTGTGTGTGTGTGTGAACATGCAAAAACACATACACATATATTTATATATATATATATATATATATATACGTGTGTTTGCATTTAAATCAGTCTATCTAGTTATATTTCAACAGACACATACATGTGTGTGCACGCGCGCGCGTATTTATGTTTGCCGCTATATGTGTGTGTATGTGTGTGTGTGTGTGTTTGCTCCATTATACACACGCATACTCACCACAAAGACCGAGGAAAAAGAATGAATGAGAGAAATGTTTACTTATGTATGTATGCAAAGGCATTATGCGTATTTGCGTATTTCTGTACGTGCGCGTCTGTTTGTATGCTATGTGTGCCTGTATATATACATATGTGTGTGCATGTATTATGAGTGTGTAGTCGTTAGTTTTGACATGTCAAAAGCAGCTGGTGCTCAGTTTCCAGTTCAATTAGTGAGCTACTAACATATTGAACTGTAGCTTATTACGTATGCTGACAGGAATTATTGACTAAAGAAATGAAGACAGAAAGAGAGCTGCAGGAAGCAGTTATGAAATAGTGTTCTGGACAAATGATTAATAGTGAAGGAATTTAGGGAGATCGTGAAGGTGCGCTTGTGGTGAATGGGGAATAAGGTTTAGTTTATTTTTTAAAATCTTTTTTGTTATTATCGTTTAGCCCTAGGTTTTATATTTGAACGAGCAGAACAATAACACTGGGTTACAACTTTTTACAAAAAGTGTTGGTTCCCTTATTGTTTTGAATGATTTTAATGTAGAATTTTGTGCTCATTCCAAAAATGTGTTTATTTTTTTTCTCTACCATCGACTGTTTACTCTCTCTTTTACTCTTTTACTTGTTTCAGCCATTTGACAGTGGCCGTGCTGGAGCACCGCCTTTAGTCGAGCAAATCGACCCCAGGACTTATTCTTTGGAAGCCTGGTACTTATTCTATCGGTCTCTTTTGTCGAACCGCTAAGTTACGGGGACGTAAACACACCAGCATCGGTTGTCAAGCGATGTTGGGGGGACAAACACAGACACACAGACACACAAACATACACACACACACACACACACACACACACACACACACACATATATATATATATATATATATATACATATATACGACGGGCTTCTTTCAGTTTCCGTCAACCAAATCCACTCACAAGGCTTTGGTCATCTTCAAGACTCACCGTTCCCTTTCTAAATTCAGCTGCCTACGTTTATACTGTTGATAAA
>NC_142929.1:57390673-57400673 GCF_046866305.1 Octopus bimaculoides | reverse complement strand
CAGAGACAGAGACAGACGGACAGACAGACAAAAAAAAGAAAGAAAAAAGAAAGAACGAAAGAAAGAAAGAAAGAAAGAAAGGAATATAAATGGGTAGATAGATAGTAAAAGATAGAAAACTTAACTGAAAGAGAAAGAAAATGTAGGAATGAAATTAAACTCGATAATAGATAATGATAACACACACACACACACACACACACACACACACACTTCATGCTTCTTTATTTATCTATAGATAGATATAGACGGATTGCAAGAAGCCTTACGAGAGAAGTGTATGAAAACTGAGAAAAATCCTTCTCAAAGAAAGAGAATGTGGGAAGAAAGCAGAGAGAAGAAAAAGATAATGAAGAAAAGTGCAGTTTCGTTTTGCTTTCTAATTCGCAAGGATATTGAATGCGATTTCTTTTTTGCATTCGTGGCCTTTTCATTGAATTTGTTGATTTTGAATGGTCTAATAGTCTTATAGTCTTTTACTATGGAGTTTGTATGGCGAAAAGTTCGGACAAATTAGTGAATAGGCTGCTTCTGACATAACCATCTTCGACTGCTAGATATATGAGCCATCATTTACATATGGCGGCCGAATATTTGATTCTCTTGTTAGAATAGAAAGCTACCGCAAGTTTCGGCGGAAAAATCGCCATCGACGCCATGTTGACGCTGTGTTTCAGTCTATTTATGACATATCTATTTGAGCTGATGGCTGAGATAACATTTTGGATATAGAGTTTATGTTGGGAAGGCGGCTGGTGTACTGATATAAAGGGACGGAGTAATAAAGCGAGAGAGATAGATAGGTGTAGAGCCTGACAAATAGAGAGAGGCGGGGATAGAATGATAGAGCAACAACAAAAGAGTAAGATCAGATGAGTATGTGAATATTAGCAGTGAATGGTACAATACAGAACGGGAGAGAACTGTCCAAGATTGTGTGTGTAAAACGAGCGAATAATGAAAGCATTGCGCGCGCGTATACAGACACACAGACATACGCATGCACACGCACGCACAACGATATATATGTGTGTATATATATATACTCACAAATATAACGCAAATATTTCTTTGTTACCCGACGTTAGCAAAGAGCTCAATAAAGTTGACAATATCATGGCTGAGTGCAATTATATAACGATGACCAAAGTGAAGAAACATTTAAAAGTAATAATAGGATATTTTTGCGTGTGCGTGCATGTGTGCGTGTTTTAAAGTAAATACAAATGCGCCATATATATATATATATATATATATATATATATATATATATATATACATATTTGAAAAGATTTGGAGTTTGGAGAGGTAACGCACGAGTAACTAGATATTTATGAAAAACAAGAACGAAAATGCTACTTTCTTAAAATTGGGTGCATTTTAATTTTCCTTTTACATGTTTCAGTTTTTGAAAAACCTTATCAAAATAGAATATGTAAGGAGAAAAGAACTACTAAAAAAATTAAATTAAAATTAAAATTAAAATTAGCATTCATAGTTTACTTTCCTTTTTCCTGCAAGAACACATGATAATATCCTTTGGTTCTGGTAGCATGACAAGTTCAACTGACTGTGACCGCAAATTACAACTATCTGTCTTTGTAAATTGAATAGTGTGGTCAAGACTTGTTTTCTTACGAGTGGCTGTAGCCGTCGAATAACTAGCAACAGTAATAATAATAGTCGTTGTGGTGAAGTTGTTTCCCCTGGGGTTTTAATAGAAATCGGGCTCTTCGATCCCTTGCTTTTATTTCTTATACACACATATGTATATTCAGTCACTCGTATACATATATACATATATATATATATATATATATATACATAGAGATACATACCCACACTCATATATATACATATACATATACATACATATATATATATATATAAATATACACACACACACATATATATATAGATGTATATATATATATATATATATATATATATATATATATATATATATATATATATATATATATATATATATATATACATACATATACACGCACATACATGTACATACACCAACATATATATATATATATATATATATATATATATATATATATATATATAAAGTGTAGTATATTGCCACTTAAGTGTGGCTGACCCCTAGGGGTGGATGTTACTGTTGCTTTTAGCCCCAGGAGGACATCTCCTCCAGCTGGCTTATCGACACACGACTGTGTCCTGTTTGCCAAGGGAAGTTATCCCTCTCACCTCGATCAGCAGCACGAACGTATCCGGATTTCAGGGTTATTTCCCTTCGTCGGCGTTCAGCTGTTGAACGCCGACGAAGGGAAATAACCCTGAAATCCGGATACGTTCGTGCTGCTGATCGAGGTGAGAGGGATAACTTCCCTTGGCAAACAGGACACAGTCGTGTGTCGATAAGCCAGCTGGAGGAGATGTCCTCCTGGGGCTAAAAGCAACAGTAACATCCACCCCTAGGGGTCAGCCACACTTAAGTGGCAATATACTACACTTTATCGTGCAGTTACTGTTAATACTTCATTTAGAGAATTAACATTGCTTATATATATATATATATATATATATATATATATATATATATATATATATATATATATATATATATATATATATATATATATATATATATATATATATATATATTTAATTTGCTTTGCGGGAAGGACTGTTTCAACGAAGTCGCGTATTGTCCTTGCCTTGGAAATGCGGAGTAGATGAAACAGGGACAACTGACGAAGGGGTATACTCTTTATGTTGTATGTCTCGTTTCTCTGGGGGGTTTTTTCGATGTTCGTAAAAAGTCTGTTTTCTATGTTTTCGTTTTTATGTTTTCGTTTCTGATTGTGTTTAACATTTTTTTAATGTCCTGTACCGATATATGCATGTATATATGCATATAGATGTAGGTATGTACATATATGTATGGATATATGCATATATTTATATATTATTATATATATATATATATATATATATATATATATATATATATATATATATATATATATATATATGTATATGCATGCATGCATGCGTGCATGTATGTATGTATGTATGTATGTATTCCGGAATTCAGTTCATGCTTCTAGTAACAAGTTCATATAAATATGCACCAGTATAATACCGTCACCAATGGAAAACAGTCATATTAGTGAGAGAAAATTGTTGGTTGTACACTCGCAGAATGGTATTACCGGGATTTAAACCACAAAATAACGTAATTTTAATGATCATGGCTCTAATTATGGTTTCTATTAGTTAATGCTGAATATTTTTACTGTTGATTTGAAAGATTTGTAATTTCTTCTGTAGCCAGAGTCAGTGCTTCTCTTGTCAATATTTAGAATGTTTATGATATTTTCCAGTTTTCATTTTCGGTATCACCGGAATATATATATATAAATAGAAATTTGCTCTTACGTTTCTTTCTGACGTCCGATTGCTGATGTATATTATACGAATGTGCGCCTCTAAGAAACATAATTCCATATTCGAAGAAGATTTATGGATTATGTTTTAATTTATTTTAGATCGTATTACTTTTTTCAAGCACATCTTCGTTTAGCCCTTTATTATACACATACACACACATGCACGCACGCGCACGCACACACACACACACACACACACACACACACATATATATGACGGGCTTCTTTCAGTTTCTGTCTACCATATTCACTTACGAGTCTTTGATTGGTCCGAGGCTTTAAGTAGAAGACACGTGCCCGCGGTGTCACGCAGTGGAACTGAACCCAGAACCATGTGGTTGGGAAACAAGCTTCTTACCACAGAACTACGACTGCGCCTATCGATACACACACACACACATACGCACACGCACACACACACGCACACAGACGATGGTCTTCTGTCGGTTTCCATCAAATGTTTGGTCGTCCAAAGACAGTTGCTTAAGGTGCCATAGAGTGAGACCGAACCATGTTGTGGGAGACAAACTTCTTACGGTAAAGCATACACCTGCGCCGATATGTTCTTAAACACAACCCTATGCGTCTATATACACATAGATGCAGAGATACACACGTAAGTATATCTGTTTATACAAATGCATGCTTATGTATAATACATACATTGTATGGAAATGTATCATGCATTTGTATACTTCGCAAATTCTGGATTCCTATAATTGCAATTATATAGAATAGCAGCATATATTTTTTGTTTATCAATGACTAACTATTCTTACATAGAATCACAATCAAATTTATACATGTATGTATGTATGTATGTATGTATGTATGTATGTATGTATGTATGTATGTATGTATGTATGTGTCTGTCTATATTTTTTGCAAAGGCGTCTTTATGTATACATATCTATTACCGAATATATGTTCAAGTAGGATATTTTTTTATTAATATTTGGATATATGTTATCATGAATGCTGGAATGATTTAAATATATGATATTTTTGTATGTGCATATGGATATATATATATATATATATATATATATATATATATACACCACCGCGCGAGTATATTATATATGTGTGAGTGTATACTTTTATCGTATAGATATATACATATATAAAACTTATATACCTATATGTGTTACATATAGAGAGAGAAATATATATATATATGAATTTCATATAAATATATAATATCCATATTTATACATATATGTCTATGTATATAATTATCCATATTAACCTCACTCTCTCTCTCTCGGAATATATATCGAATATATATATATATATATATATGTATGTATGTATGTTTGTATGTTTGTATGTATGTATGTATGAATGTATGTATGTATAGTGGCGTGTATGGCATATTGCATGCGTATATAGTACATATCTGACAAGTTTTCCTTTGCAGTGATTATGCATGTGTTGCATGTTTTAACACGAGACCCTAATCCGGCAAAAATAACCTGAATACGGTATGTGGGTGTGTGTGTGTGAGTGTGTGTGCGTGTGTGTGTGTGTGTGTGTGTGTGTGCTCGCGTGTATTCATTTATGTATTCATACATACAGATACAAGTGTGTGTGTGTGTGTGTGTGTGTGTGTGTGTGTGTGTGTGTGTTTGTGCGTGCCTGTGTGTGTGCTTTCTTGGATGTTCGTGTGCGAATATATGCTTACAAGTGTGATAAGAGGTTGATAGAGAATGAGAATGGGAGAATCAGAGATAAAGAGAAAGAAAAGAACGGTTGTGAGATTGTTCCGACTTCCTGACGTCTATTCTATGCGTGTATAGAATATTCCGATATAGGAAGAAAGGGTGATTGGTGGTCAGGTGAGGTTGATATTGGGGTGGTGCAGAGCGCATGCGTGAGTGCGGAAGCATGATGGAGAGGGGTAGGTGATTGGCCGACTGGATGTTCGGTTAATATAGTTCGATATTTGGTGGCGTTATGGCGTATGAATATAATTTGGTATGTGTAGCGTCTACATGTGTGGGTTTGTGTGTAGTATAGCATATATACATGTTATTGTGTGTGTGTATATGCATACATCTGTGTGTAGTCCGTGCTCTGTTTGGTGATGTATGTATATATGTGATGAATGTCCGTATCTTTGCATGTGTATGTGTATGTATGGCTGCATGTATTTATGTATGTATGCGGATATGTATGATTGCATTTATGTATACACGTTTGTATCTATGATTGTATGTATGTATGTATGTATGTATGCATATATATGTATGTATGTATGTATGTATGTATGTATGTATGCATATATATGTATGATGCAAGCAGGGCTCAAGAGACATTTAAGGAAAAATGTAAAGACTGAGAAGGTGAATGACAAGGACCTTTTTGTGTGCACAGTCTGTGACAGACCATGTCTGTCCTTGGCTGGCCTCAAATCTCACCTGCGAACCCATGGAAAACAAACCTCATCCAGCTATTCTGATTATATGTCTGTGCACACGTTTGAATGTGGTGTGTGCCAGAGGGTTTGCAAATCCAATGGGGGTCTTAAAAGACATGTTAGGATCCACAATGAGCAGAACTTACTTGCAGGTATTGGTAGTGCAAATCAGAGGTGCAATCTGTGTGGGTGTTTTTTTCAAAACACTGTCTGGTTTAAAAAGCCACATCAGACGCCATGAAAGGGCTAAGGTGTAGGTGCAGGAGGTGGTCAAACTCTGTGTAAGGAGTAGACAACCACCATGCATATATTTATCATTGGGTGTATGCTTATAGTCATGTATCCATGTTTGTATATATGATTGTATGTATATTTGTATCATTGTATGTATGACTATATTTATGTATTTATGTTTGTATGTATGATTGTATACATGCATACATGTATGCTTATATTTATGCGTGCATGTTTGTATGCGTGATTGTATGTATGTATGCATATATGTATGATTGCATATACTTTTGTATATATGAATGTTTGTATGCAGGTAGGTATGCATGTGCGTACGAATGTGTATGTACGCATGCGTGTACGTGCGCATGTATGCATGTGTGTGTATTTAGATTTGCTTTATGTCTAAGTTTATGTTTAAGTGTGCTTTTTTAATAATTATTGTGTGTGTGTGTGTGCGCGCGCGCGCGCGTGTGTGTGTGTGAAGGTATGTTCGTCGATACAATTTTCGTATTTACGTATGTGTGAGTGTTCATAGGAACGTTTTTCTTTCAGTCATTGGACTGTGGCCGTGTTAGGGGACCACCTTGAAGGTTTTACTGGGCTAAAATAAATTGACCCCTGTACATCTTTTCCTTTTCGGTCTCATAGTTATGCTATTGGTCTCCTCTCCTGAGGAGTTTCGAGACGTAAACAAAACAGCAGTTGTCAAGCGATGTTGAGGTGAGTGGGGATAAATACAGACACAACCACATACACGCACACAGATTCACACACACACACAGACTTACATACACATGCCTTTCTCTCTCTCTCTCTCTCTCTCTCTCTCTCTCTCACACACACACATACACATATAATTGTGTACATATATATCTATATATAACTGTCTTCTACACAGTATCTATCTACCAAATTGGTCGACCCGGGGCTACAGTATAAGATTCGCCCAAAGGTGCCGTGCGTGGGACTCAACCCGAAACCATATGATAGCAAAGCGAGTTTCTTAACTATGTGTATTTTATTGTCGCTGTGGTTTAGCTTCATTGAAATTTCAACATCAACTAAATAGTTATACATGTTTGTTTGTATGTGTATAAGCATTTAGAGTCAGCGAATGTAGAGATCTCTATATTCTGTTTTATGTATGAATGCTCATATATATAGTACATCTCGACATGCGCATATCTGCTTAAATGCTAAATTTTTGGAAATGTTTTATATATTTTGACAGTTTCATTGATAGTATGAGTCTGTAATCTTCTAGTTAGTTTCTCCTTTCTGGTTTTGTAAAGCTTAATTTCTCAAGATTGGTGCTGAGGTAGTTCCCCCATAATTAGGGGTGCAAATCATCCTTATAAATGTATGTATGTTTTTTGTCACAAATATCAATACGCAATGGAAGTCATTATTGTTGCTAGAAATACTAACCTTCAAAATCTCTAAATAAATATGTCACCTTACATACAAACCTGATAGCATTGCCAAAACTGCATCACCGAAATAAGAATTTCCTTTTGCAGTTGAAAAATCTTTTAGTTCTATTTGATTCCTCATTTACGAGGAAATACATTTAAGACTCCTGCGGCGGTACAACACAATCTAGAGGAATGAGGAGGGAATGGTCGCAAACGGACAGGCAACCGGACAAACAGAAAGACTGATTTTAAAATCTCTGAAGAAGTGAAACGGGTAGACACCCGTCAGAGTTAACATTTTATACAAATAATGTATATGTCAGTAGATAGATAGATAGATAGAGAGATAGATAGATAGATAGATAGATAGATAGAGAGAGAGAGAGAGAGAGAGACAGAGAGAGACAGACAGACAGAGAGATATCTTTTTATTATAGCCACACAGGGCTAAATACAGAAAATGGACAAATTACAAAGTAGAGCTTTTCTTGGGGGGGGGGGCGGATAATTTCGATCAAAAGGGATCGCGGAAAAAAAAGGTGGGGATTTCGATCAAAAGGGATCGCGGGAAAAAAAAAGAAAAAAAGATAGATAGATAGATAGATAGATAGATAGATAGACAGACAGACAGACAGACAGACAGACAGACAGACAGACAGACAAATAGATAGATAGATAGACAATAAATAAATAGTAAGGTAGGTAGGTAGGTAGGTAGGTAGGTAGGTAGGTTTAGGAAGGTAGGCTGGTCGGTCGGTCGATCAAAGCAGAACATATACATGATGTACAGAAACGGATATCACTGTCTACTTTCAAACGCATACACTCGCTTACTCATATAAATACAAACACACATACATGCGTGCATACATAGACACACATTCCCATGTTCACATGCAAACATGTGTATATGTGCACAGATGATACAATTTTCTACACATACAATACATGCACAAGTAAAATTATCAATTTGGCTGTCATTTTGAAAGTTTTCAAATTTATTTCTCAATTCATCTAGTTTCCACACATAAGATGTTCATTCATATATGCAATACGACATATACTTTCGCACACATACATTCACATCATAATTGGAGACATTTATCTACATATTGTGTTATGCTTCTGTGTGTGCGTGTGTGTGTGTGTGTGCTGTGCGTGTGTGTGTGTGCAGATATATTCGATTATATATGCATATGTATATATATGTGTGTGTGTGTATATATATATATATATATATATATATATATATATATACATTTCTACATATACATATGTGTGTATGTGTATATTTAGTAGATTATATATGTATATGTATGTATATACATACATATATATATATATATGTATATAAATATATATATATATATATATATATATATATATATATATATATATATATATATATATATATATATATATATATATATATGCATGTATATATATATTAGATTATACATACATATATATATATAGATAAATTAGATTAGATTATATATATATGTGTGTCTATATTAGATAGTATATATATGTATTAGATTATATATGCATGTATGTATATATATATATGCATGTATATATATACATATATATATTTATTTGATTATATATGCTTGTATACTGTATATATATATATATATATATATATATATATATATATATATATATATATATATATATATATATATATATATATCACTATATGCGCACGCTAACACACGCGCACTTGCATACACACACATACACACGCATATATATATATATATATATATATATGTTTGTGTGTGGCCATACTGTATGTGTGTATGTATGCAGGTAGCAAAGCGCACAGTATGTATTTATACTTCTTAGTTCCTCGGGCAACATGTAATCCATCAAGCTCGAAAATGAATATGAAGAAGGAAAAAAAAAAGAAGAAAATTAACAATAATAGCAATAATTAAGAAACACACACACACACAACACCCTCACACACACAACACCCTCACACACACAACACCCTCACACACACAACACCCTCACACACACAACACCCTCACACACACAACACCCTCACACACACTCTCACTTACACAAACGAACGACGAAATGTATAGGAAAATAAAATCAGTCTCACATATATCAAAATGAAAGTGTGTGCGTAGGCACGGTAGTTTTTGCGTAGTTTTATAATAGTTTCGCTCTGTGTTTGTGTGTGCCTCTGCGCGTGCTGGTTGATTAGAATCGAGTAAGCGACTTTTCGACGTCTTCATTATGCGTGTACTGAATGGCCAGGTAGTAAGGTGAAGTGCGGGAATTATGGGCACAAGTGGCGATTGTGTTGGTGTCTGTAACGTCTCTGTAGCTGGTGGGTAGACGGTCGTCGTTGTTGTGGTTGTTTTTGCCGAGGTTAGCTAAACGAACATATAGACCTGATCAAAGACGTTCCAGACTTGACCATTCCGATACGTTAGCCTAAGAATTCTCTTTTCTAAAGTGTGGTGGTGGTAGTGGTGGTTGTAGAT
>NC_142929.1:57375673-57388173 GCF_046866305.1 Octopus bimaculoides | reverse complement strand
ATCGCGGTTTCGACTCTCAGACCTGGCGTTGTGAGTGTTTATTGAGCAAAAACACCTAAAGCTCCACGTGGCTCCGGCAGGGGATGGTGGCGAACCCTGCTGTACTCTTTCACCACAACTTTCTCTCACTCTTACTTCCTGTTTCTGTTGTGCCTGTAATTCAAAGGGTCAGCCTTGTCACACTGAGTCACGCTGAATATCCCCGAGAACTACGTTAAAGGTACACGTGGCTGTGGAGTGCTCAGCCACTTGCACGTTAATTTCACGAGCAGGCTGTTCCGTTGATTGGATCAACTGGAACCCTCGTCGTCGTAAGCGACGAAGTGCCAACAATAACATACTTGTTAGCGCAGTGGTTCTCAGCCTGAGTCCATATGGCCCTTCTGGGGTCCATACAAGTTTTTTTTTTTAATACAATTCCTAATAATATTTATTTTCTATCTTTTCGTTTAGTTGTTCCAATCATTAGACTGCGACCATGCTGGTGCACCACCTTGAAGAACTTTAACTCGAATGAATCGACCCCAGTACATCTTTTAAAGCCTGGTACTTATTCTATCCGTCTCGTTTGCCGAACCGCTAAATAGCGGGGACGTAAGCACACCAACACAGATTGTCAAGCGGTACTGAGAGACAAACACACACACACACACACACAATACTAATAATCCTTTCTATTAAAGGCACAAGGCCTGAAATTTAGGGTTGGGGAATAGTCGATTACATCGACCCCAGTACACAACGGGTACTTAATTTATCGACCCCAAAAGGATGAAAGCAAAGTCAACCTCGGCGGAATTTGAACTCAGGCATAGCAACAGGCGAAATACCGCTAAATATTTCGTCCGGCATGCTGACGATTCTGCCAGCTCGCTGCCTTTCACACACAATACTATACCGAAAACGAGAACGGAGATTTTCCACATCTACAATTCTATTAAACAGTTATTTTCAGTTATTTACAGCATTCTTTCATAAATAATTGTTAATCACTGGAAATAACACTGTTAATATTATTACTTACTCTACGGAAATTATGCAGTCCCGAACAGGATACTCGGATTTACCAAGCGAGAAGAATAACCAGTCTAGTAACTTATTGTTAACTCGGGTATCACTAAAGGACCGTTGAGGTTATTTGGCATATGAAAACGATTTAAGGGGAAACACGGTAACCACCAGGATTATATTATCCTTTTAAACTCATTTTGGATATATATATATTTTTTATATAGTTTCAGCTTAGAGCTGCGGCCATGCTGATGCACCCTTTCACCGTTCCTCCTTGACTCTCTCGTCGCTGACACGTGACGAAAGGGGATCGTTCTTTCTGTCCACTTCTTTCCTAAAGAAAAGACGTGCCTTTCCTGTCTCCTCTCATGGCTCGTCCACCTAGCGTTCATAATAATTTTTCTATCGTCTTGGCTCAACAGCCCTCACCGTTTGTTTTTACTGTCTTGTTGTCACTGTCCTGTTCTTGTTAACACTTTCACCCTCCGCAAAAAATCCCAAATTTTATTTAATTTGCTTTGCGGGAAGGACTGTTTCAACGAAGTCGCGTATAGTCCTTGCCTTCGAAACGGGTAGTAGATGAAACAGGGACAACTGACGAAGGGATATACTCTTTATGTTGCATGTCTCGTTCCTCTATTTGTTTTTTTCGTTGTTCGAAAAAAGTTCGTTTTCTATGTTTTCGTTTCTCATTGTGTTTAACATTTTTTATGTCCTGTACCCATATATGCATGTATGTAAACATATAGATGTAGGTATGTACATATACGTATGGATATAAGCATATATTTATATCTTATATATATATATATATATATATATATATATATATATATAATTAATAATATCAGGGTAATAAAAATTTTAGAAACTTCTACTACCAGTGACCTAGCGTGTAGAAAAATTAGTCAATAGGCTATATATTGTTCATATAAATACAGTGTACATTTAAACACATAAGCGGTATCTGTCATAGGATTCCTGGCACGCTAGAAGGAACCACTTCGAGATTTATCTCTCATAGTGGTTTGGATTTTGGCTGTTCCTTCTAGCGTGCCAGGAATCCTATGACGGATACCTCTTATGTGTTTAAATGTACCCTGTATTTATATGTATTTATACAAGCTTTTTTTCAGTTTCCGTCTACCACATCCACTCATGAGGTATTGGTTGGCCCGATGCTATAGAAGACACCTGTCCAAGGTGTTACGCAGTGGGACGGACCCCGAACCATGTGGTTCAAAAGCAAGCTTCTAACTACACAGCCACTCCTGCGCTTATTTAATTATAAAAATTCAGTAAGATTTTATTTATATATACATTGAATGGCTACAGAGGTCCAGTGAAGTAAAATAGGAATCAAAGGGATTCATAGGCAAAAAATGGTACAGAACCACTGAGTTGGAACATGTCTGATAGCTATGTAGTTTCACTTTCATGTAAGTCATGTTGTCTGTTCTTACCGCTGCCGCATAGATGCTTCAATATAAGATCGTACATGTATTTTGGGAGAATGTTTGTATGAGGTGATTTAGACTGACGTTTGTTTACAAGTGCATATCTCTATTTCTCGCGGAGGCGCAATGGCCCAGTGGTTAGGGCAGCGGACTCGCGGTCATAGGATCGCGGTTTCGATTCCCAGACCGGGCGTTGTGAGTGTTTATTGAGCGAAAGCACCTAAACCTCCACGAGGCTCTGGCAGGCAGTGGTGGCGAACCCTGCTGTACTCTTTCACCACAACTTTCTCTCACTCTTTCTTCTTGTTTCTGTTGTGCCTGTAACTCAAAGGGCCAGCCTTGTCACACTGTGTCACGCTGAATATCCCCGAGAACTACGTTAAGGGTACACGTGTCTGTGGAGTGCTCAGCCACTTGCACGTTAATTTCACGAGCAGGCTGTTCCGTTGATCGGACCAACTGGAACCCTAGACGTCGTAAGCGACGGAGTGCCAACAACAAATCTGCATTTCTCATGGTTGCTGCTTGTTTGAATCTTGTATGAAGATGTTTTCAAGTGTGTATGTGTTTTGGTTGTTCTGTAGGTATGTCTTCCTATGTTAGTCGTACGTTTACTCTCTGTAAACAAGATTGCGTGTACATGTATATATGTGTGGGTGTTTATGAGTGTGTATCCGTGCGTATGTATACACATATATACATATGCACATGTATAAAAATATGTATGTGTATATATATGTGTGTATATGTATACATAGATGCGTGTGTCTATATGTCTGTATACGAATGTACAAGAACATGTGTGTGTCTGTGTGTGTGTGTGCGTGCACCTATGCACCACAGACACAAACACTATATATATATATATATATATATATATATATTATATATATATATATATATATATGTGTGTGTGTGTGTGTGTGTGTGTGTGTATACTCTTACTCTCTCTTTTACTCTTTTACTTGTTTCAGTCATTTGACTGTGGCCATGCTGGAGCACCGCCTTTAGTCGAGCAAATCGACCCCACGACTCATTCTTTGTAAGCCTAGTACTTATTTTATCGGTCTCTTTGCGTGCAACATCGTTATTCCACCTTGTGCCTGTGAAATCTTGTATTCCTGCCGTAAGGCCTTATTTCCACACACGCCAGCTTAATTTAATTCGTCCTTAGTTGTTATGTCCTATTTTATTATTTTTATTGTATTTGTGTAACATTGTTTGTTTATTTTCCGTCCTTGTTTTTGTGTACATTCGCTGCTTTCTTCCAAGGAATCTAATGCTCTTAGCTTAGTTTTTCCTTGGAGCTGGCCAGATTGGAGCAATATCGAGAATAACCAGCCGAAATTGCAAAGATAATCTGGATCTCGACTGAAAAGAGAAAACTGCGAATGACCTGTCTGTTTTCTTTGTATCGTCTATCTAGATGTTTTATCCCTTTCTTGTCTCACCTAACTGTCTGGATGCTTTGCGTCCTTGTCCCATTCTGTATTATTTATACACACACAGACACACACACACACACACACACACACACACACACACACACACACACACACACACACACACACACACACACACACACACACACACACACATATATATATATATAATTAAAATTCAGTCGAATTACGTACTTAAATTGAGGCACCAACCCGTTCAGTATAGTACGCACAGCTCAGTGTTAGGTGAATAGACAACAAATAAGTAACAAGGATATCCAGGTATATATATATATATGTATATATATATATATATATATATATATATATATATATATATATATATATATATATATATATATATATATATGCATATATATATATATATATATATATATATATGTATGTGTGTGTGTGTATGTATATATATATATATATATATATATACATATAGATATATACCCATATATATAATTATCTATATATGAGTGTATATATTTATATATATATATAAGTACATATATATATGAGTATATATATATATATACATATATATATATATATATATATATATATATATGAGTATATATATATATAAATATATATATATATATATATATATATATATATATATATATATATATATATATATATACACACATATATACGCACATATATATATATGAATATATATTTGAATAAATAAATATATATTTATGAGTGTGAATATACGTGAATATATATATATATATATGAGTATATATATATGTCTCTCTCTCTCTCTCTCTCTCTCTCTCTTTATATATATACACACTCAAACTCATAGGCATAATACATATTTATGTGTTTACTTTATCTCGCTCACCCCGTGTTCCTCTGTAAATATGTATATACATAGACACATACACATATGTATAAATACAAACATGGATATGCACACATATGCATACAAACATACATACGCACGCACACACACATTCGAGCGAGCAAATATAAATATGCACACTTTATACAGTAATTGCGTACTTGCGCATTATTTTCCAAACTTTGATTGATCTGAAGAGTCGAAGAACCTGACATACGGTGCCATTGTTGGGGCTAACATGTCTTTGGTAACAAGCTGCAGCCGAAAATCTGCGGCACATTTGCCAAATCTGCTGAAGATTTCTGCTATACCATAGCAGAAGCAGTGTATGTCAAATGGAGGGAGAGAGGGGGGAAGGTGTTGGGAGCGGGTGACTATACACAGTAAAAAGCTGAAGAGGGTGGGTTAGATATGAAAGGTGAGGAATGTGAAAGAGATGTAGGAGATAAGGAATGTAAGAGAGACAGACAGAAGTATATAAACAGAAACAAAGCTATATTGGATGAAGGAAGGAGTTAATGAATGAAGGAAAATAGCAAAGAGTCACAGAATGAGAGAAAGGGAAAAGAAGGAATGAAAGATTGTGATCTAAAGAGGAATGTAAGATGAAAGAAGGAAAAATGAAAAGAACAACTGCAGAAATGAAAGAATGAATGAAAGAAAGAAATTAGAAAATATAGAAGTCGCAACAAAAAAACAAAAAAAAGAAGCAGAAGTTGAAAGACAGAAGGAATGATAAACGAAAAAGCTAAAAAAGTGGGGAGGGGGGCGAAGAAAAATGAAAGTAGAAGCAAAATAGAATGAAATGAAAAAGGTATTGAATGGAAACTTAGTGAAATGAAAGAAAAGAAAAAGAAATGTCATTAAATGAAAAAGAAGGAAATTTCATATGAATAAGTAAGCATTGAATGAAAAAATGCCAAATGAATGCAGACAGAAAACAATAAAGAAAGGGAGTTTAAATAGAAAATGATTTTTGGAAAGAAAAATGAGAAGAAAAGTTTGAATGAAATCGAATAGAATGAAAGAATCTGATGGAAGAAAGAAAGTTTCATACGTAAAAATGAATGAAAGATGAGATAGAATGAAAGGAACAGGAAAAAGAAGAAAATTAATAAAGAAGGATATGAATGAAAGTAAATGAATGAAAGAAAAACATGAACCACAAATAATTTTTAGAAGATACAAAACGATAAATGAATACGCACGCATACACATACTCACACACACACACATTATGAAGGCAAGAAACAAAAACAAAGTCTACAGTCCAGGAGGTAAAGTTTTAAGAACTATTGTATTAGTTTAACGCCTTAAAAGAAGGTAAGAACTTGATATTTCGGATGCAAGTCCTTCATCAGAAAAGAAAAAGAATGCAAAAATAGTAAAAGACGTCAAAAAAGGAAAAGTACAGAAGAGTAAAGCAAAAATGGATAAGAGGTTAGGGGAGAGGTAGGAAAGCGGTTCTATGGGGGAGAGTTGGAAGGAGAGGAAGTACAGAAAGGAAGTGCAAGTACGGAATTATAGTAGTGTGGATTATTGGGAGATGGGGAAAGCGTGGAAGTAGTGAGGTAAAAGGGTAGGCAAGAGAAATGTGGGGTGATGAGTCAAGAATATGTAATGATATGGATGTGAGATGATGTAGTGCGGAAAGAAGTTATAAAAAACAAGAGAGAAGAATGACGATACAATACAACACTGGACCATGAAAAATATTTTTTAGTTCTGTGATGGAAGAAAAATTGTGAGATTATGCAGAAGGGCAAGGATAATACGATAGAGGTGAACATGAAGCGAATTGAAGGAAGAGAGAAGAGAAGCGAGAAAAACAAAGTGAAAAATCAAAAAAAAAAAAAAAAATTCCAGAAAATTCAACAAACGAGTTTGGAGAGAAAGAGGTAAGAGAAAAGTAAAAGAAAAATTGGAGAAAATTTAGAGTAACGTTAATATAAAGAAACACTGATAAAAAATATTAGGATGCAAAACTGGTGAGAAGTCCTGAATTATATATATATATATATATATATATATATATATATATATATATATATATATATATATATATACATACATACATATATATACAATATTTATCTGTGTGTATGTGGGTGTCGTTTGTACCGTTCAAGTGTATGCGCAATGTGTGTAGTTTGAGTATATCGAAGTACTTAGTCATCTCTTATAAATGATCTGAATATTCGTAACTGAAAATTTGCGCTCTAAAGTGCTGGTCTTTTGCAGAATAAATATGTATATAAGCAATAATGTTTGTTTTTATGTCAAGTTCTAATAAAATCGATTTAATATTAAACTAAAGAAATACTTAAGACTTTTTGTGGAATACATATTTGGGCGTGGTTGTATGGTAAGAAACTTAATTCCCAACCACATGGTTCGGGGTTCAGTCTCACTGCGTGGCACCTTGGGTAAGTGTACTATAGCCTTGTGCTGACCGTAGCTTCATGAATGAATTTGGCCGACGGAAACTGAAAAAACATCATGTGTGGGTATATATAAATATGCGTGTGTATGTGCATGTATGTGTGTGTGTGTGAGTGTGTGTGTGTGTGTGTGTGTGTGTGTGTGTGTGTGTGTGTGTGTCTTTGTCCCACCCACTCACTACCGATCATAGCTGGTGCTGGTGTGTTTCTGTCCCCGTTATCTAGCTCTTCGGCAAAAAAGACCAGTAAAATAAGTACCTGATTAAAAATATAAAGGAAGTACACGCATCGATCTATTCGATTAAAAGATTCTTCAAAGCGGTGCCCCAGCATAGCCGCATTTCTATGACTGAAACAAGTATCAGATAAACGATAGAAGATAAAAAGAGACATGATTTCGAAGTTTCAGGCCGCAAGTTTTCTTCGTGCTGTCATACTATATATATATATATATATATATATAAAATTTAATTTATATGAGGGCATTACTATACAATAATGCCTCAGGCTTAGAGGGACTCCATAAGTCAAAACTACCAAAATAAACACATTTTTTTACTTATGGAGTCCCTCTAAGCGTGAGGCATTATTGTATAGTAATGCCCTTATATAAATTAAATTATATATATTTATGGAAAAAAATGATGGGTTTTTTTTTTCCTTATGAGGTTTTTTCACGCTAACTACTTGATAAATTCTTATTAAGTTTTAATCCTAAAATTATATATATATATATATATGTGTGTGTGTGTGTAGTCGTTTATACATTTACTTGTTTCAGTCCTTTGACTGCGGCCATGCTGGAGCACCGCCTTTAGTCGAACAAATCGACCCTAGGAGTTATTCCTTGTAAGCCTAGCACTTATTCTATCGGTCTCCGTCGCCAGGCTGTGATAAGTAATAAGCAAACTTTAGGTTATTAAAATATGTTTGTAATGCGTGGCACTGATGCTGTTATGTTCCTTCCAATCAGGCGGTCGAATTGCGCAACTCAGTCACTGATGTTAAGTGTTTTTATAATTGAAGGTACGGCTTTGAATCTGCCCAGGATTATCTCTCTTCGGTATTTCCCATTGAGAAAGGCTACAGGGCAAGAAACAGCCGTCTGGGAATCCGATAGGGAGCAACACTGCTCGGGTATGGTGCTTTTACAACTTTTCCCGCAAGAGTGATCTTTTTTTCCAGTGTAACTGCTGTGAATTTACTTTTAAAAGGTAAAGTATCTCACAAACATATTTTAACTAACCTAAAGTGCGTTTAATGTATGCATATTCCTTTGGTCATCTCTCGTTTTGCTTCTATAGGAATAGCTGTGCATGAGTATACTTTCGACTTAAAATTTATCTACATCACCTAAAGCATGCATACTTTCCGTATATGTGTCTGTGTGTGTTTGTGCGCGCGCGCGCAATGAGTGTGTGTGTGTGTTCATACATGTATGTATGTGTGTTAATACAAACATATGAATGTATACATATGTATACATATACCACATATATAAATATATATACACATATATATATACAAGTGCACCTGCACCTATATATGTGTATATATGTATATATATATATATATATATATATATATATATATATATATATATATATATGTATATATATATATATATACATCCATCATATATATAAATATATATATACATATCTACATACACCATGTATATAAATATATATATATACTTACTTATAAGTGCATCTGCATATATATGTGTGTGTATGTATTTTAATGTGGTGCTCCAGCATGGCCACAGTAAGATAAATGAAACAAGTCAAAGAAGAAAAGAATATGTACACATGTATGTATGTATACATATGTGAATATATACGTATATATATATATATATATATATATATATATATATATATATATATATATTAAATTCAAATATATATGTGTGTGTGTATTTGTGTGTGTATGTGTGTAAATTTATATATGCACGCATATATAAATGTATCTATACGTATATACATATACACATACATATGTGTGTGTGTGTGCATACCCATTAGACTAACACACACACACACACTCACACACATAAACACACACACATATATATACACATACATGCTTGTAGATAGTATTACTTCTATTTGTCCGTGTACATATTTATTTTTATGTATTTCCGTTTGTTGGAAACAGTTTGTAGATATTGTCATAAATACATTCACAAATACATGTGTACATTTAACACTCTATGTATATTTAACACCAGCCGATCTCCAACCTCTGTACAACAGTCATCAATGAATGAAATCTAAGTGTCTCTTCCATATGCATTAGCCTTTTAACTGTTTATTTCCACTGATACTGGATACAGGTGCAATATTGTGTAAATATAGTTTATTAAAGGTTCGAACAAAGTTTATTACTCTCTAGCAGCTCCAGAAAACCTACACTGCGGCGATAAACTGAGCATATAATACGCTGTATGCATAATTTCTATCTCATTAATGAAAATAATGGTGCAATAGAATACTAGTTAATCGGATATTCTCTTGCATGCAGATTTAATATGCGACTATATATATTTAGGATGCCCATCCTTCTGGCCTTCTGGCCATCATTTCATTCATCTATCCGTCCTTCCATATGTCTATTCATGTATTTAACTCTATGTTCATCCACATATCTATCTATCTATCTATCCATCTCTTTCAATGTTGTCGTATGACCTGTATCCAAATGAGCTATCTATCATGTCTCTGTTTCTCTATCAGTTCATATATTCAGCTCTCTCTACATTGTATATATATATATATATATATATATATATATATATATATATATATATATATATATACAATGTGCGTGCATATGTGTTTGTATGAATGTGTAAGTGTTTGTATGAACGCATGTATATATAAATACATAAACACACATGCATATGCTCAGATATGTAGTTATGAAGTGCATTCGAAGCTTGTTATGTAGTATATTGTTTATTTAAAATCAATACTTTACCTTTTCACCACCGCGACCTTATTACGAGAATACACACACACACAGATAGATGGATAGATAGATAGATAGATTAGTTTGTAATACTAAGCCACTTGTGATATAACTCCCTCTCTCTCTCCTTCTCCTCCCCCTGTCTCACTCCTTCCCTCTCCTCTCTGTCTCTCTCATTTATAGTTATATATAAGTATGTAAGAAGCAGGATGTTTGTCTGTGAGTGAATGTGCGATTTTTCCTACACAGTGGAATCATCTTTCACAAAATGAGACCTCAGCATCTTATGGGAAGTAGAATTATTGTAGGCAATAGTATTAGTTTACTATTTCTGACCCATAACAAGAGTATTATCAATAACAGTGACATGTAACTCTATAAACATAGTTCGTGGGTCACAGCAATTTGCATTTCTTGGCCGTCGTTAATATAGCCCTGTGCTTAGAGCGGCGAGCTGGCAGAAACGTTAGCGCGCCGGGCGAAATGTTTAGCGGTATTTCGTCTGCCGTTACGTTCTGAGTTCAAATTCCGCCGAGGTCGACTTTGCCTTTCTTCCTTTCGCGGTCGATAAATTAAGTACCAGTTACGCACTGGGGTCGATGTAATCAACTTAATCCGTTCGTCTGTTCTTGTTTGTTCCCTCTATGTTTAGCCCCTTGTGGGCAATAACGAAATAGGTATTTCGTCTACCGTTACGTTCTGAGTTCAAATTCTGCCGCGGTCGACTTTGCCTTACATCCTTTCGAGGTCGATAAGTAAAGTACCAGTTACGCACTGGGGTCGATGTAATCGACTTAATCCCTTTGTCTGTCCTTGTTTGTCCCCTCTATGTTTAGGCCCTTGAGGCCAATAAAGAAATAAGAAACGTTAGCACGTCGGGCGAAATGCTTAGCGGTATTTTGTCTGTCTTTACATTCTGAGTTCAAATTCTGCCGAGGTCGACTTTGCCTTTCATCCTTTTGGGGTCGATAAATTAACTACCAGTTGCGTACTTGGGTCGATCTAATCCACTGGCTCCCTCCCCCAAAATTTCGGGCCTTGTGCCTAGAGTAGAAAAGAATATAGTCCTGTGCTTAGAGCGACGTGCTGGCAGAAACATTAGCATGCCGGGCAAAATGCTTAGCGACATTTCGTCTGCCATGCGTTCCGGGTTCAAATTCCGCCGAGGTCGACTTTGCCTTTCATCCTTTCGAGGTCGATAAATTAAGTACCAGTGAAACACTGGGTCGATGTGATCGCCTAGTCCCCCACTCCCAAAAAATTCATGCCTTTTGCCTATAGTAAAAACTATTATTTGAAGCCGATGAGCTAGCAGAATTGTTAGCATGCTGGACGAAATGTTTAGCGGTATTTCGCCCGTCATTCTGAGTTCAAACTGCGCCGAGGTCGACTTTACCGTCCATCTTTTCGGGGTCGATAAATTAATTACCAGTCCATGTAATCGACTATCTCTCTCCCACAAATTTTAGGCTTTGTGTCTATAATAGAAAAGTATCTTTAGCACTCCAGGCAAAATGCTAGCAGTATTTCACCCCTCGCTACTTTCCGCGTTCAAATTCAACCGAGGTCTACTTTGCCTTTCATTCTTTTGGGTTGGATAAAATAAGTATCAGTCAAGTGCTGGAGTCGACATAATCAACTAACCCCTCCTCTAAATGTGTTGGCCTTGCGCTAAAATTTGAAACCAGTATAGTGTTGTGCATTTTATACTCTTCAACATATGATATCCTACATTCTTCTCTTAATAGTAAAATCACAAGGTTGTTCAACTCTTAGTCTTCCTCCTGGAGTAACTTAATGCTAGTGAAAGGCATCAAAGAAACTATTAAATTTGCAGTATTAATTTTAACAGTAAATTTTCCATTGAATACTAATTCACTACCTCCAAGGCGGCGAGATAGTAGAATCGTTAGAGTGCCGGAAAGAATGTTTAGCGGTATTTCGTCTGTCTCTACGTTCTGAGTTCAAATATCGTCGAGATCGACTTTGCATTTCATCCTTTCCGTGTCAATAAAATAATATCAGTCGGGTACTTGGGTCGAAGCAATCGACTTCCCCTTCCCTCCAAATATCAGACGTGGTGCTTATAGCAGAAAGGATTAATTAAATGACCCTACCTCTCAAAAGGTAAACAAACTGTTACTCTAGTGCGGAAAGAAAAAGTGCAGAAAGCAGTAATGTGCCGATTTACTGGGTGAATGTTAAAACAATATGTGTGTCAGTGTGTGTGTGCGCGCGCGCGTGTGTGTGTGTGTGGTAAAGAATTTCGATTCCGAACTACGTGGTTCTGGGTTCACTCTCTCTGTATGGC
>NC_142929.1:57368173-57370673 GCF_046866305.1 Octopus bimaculoides | reverse complement strand
ATAAATCGCCAGATTCTCGCAATGATTTTAAATCTGTTATGCAGTGTGAATATTATCCATTAAGTGCCGTTACTTGTGTATTATCTCAGTCAAACTTTACGTAGTAAAACAGACAGTTGTTGCCGCTTAGGACCTGTCGTAAACATTCCAATCATGACCATCCCGTATTTTATTCAAATATTGAATCTAAGACAGCATTGTCAAATATATCATTTTCTGTAAGACGGTTGTTTTGTAATTTAAGAAAAATTTAGTTACTATTTCTAACCAAATGCTACGACAACATGCAGGTTACTTCCCTCATTAGACAGTTTTAAATACAGCCATGATGTTGTTTAACTCCAAGTCAGCCCTGATTAAATAGGCCTTTGACTAGCCCCCTTCCAGCCGTGACCATTCCATTGTTGTTTGCTTGTGTGCAGTAAATCTATCGTATTTTTTTTAAAGCTGTAGGATATGATTTGAGGGAGATATGGCGATTATTTCGGGTAGGTCGATATACCACGCCACCACATAAATACCAAAGCCCTAGTTGGTTGGTTTAATGAAAGTTGTTGTTGCTGTTGATGTTCTTGTCACTGTCTAATTCCTGATAAACTCTAATTGAACAGACCAATATTCAAAGATAATGCAGCTATGGTCATCCAATATTACCTTTTACAATATTCAGAGAACCCAGGAATATTATCTAGCACAGTCAATCCCACCGGTGGGACATACGCCACACCGGTGGGGCATGAGAAAATTTTGATGGGGCATGGGATCCATTATTCAACACAAAAGAATCAGTGAATGGTCCTTTCAGAGAATAGAGTAAAACAGAACAGGAAAGACGTGGAATGGAGAATTGCTGAAGAGGTCACGGGAAACGTGACGAAAGATTTCCAGACAAAGGACATAAAATGAGAACAATAATCAATGAATACTTTGTTCAAAATAAAAGGTACCAAATGCGGCTATGAGATAAAGTTGAAAGGAAATACCCTAACACTGCCATTTCAGAAAAGGAAATTTTGATTCATTTCTCTCCGTCTTATTTGGTTGAATAGGAGGCGCAATGGCCCAGTGGTTAGGGTAGCGGACTCGCGGTCATAGGATCGCGGTTTTGATTCCCAGACCAGGCGTTGTGAGTGTTTATTGAGCGAAAACACCTGAAGCTCCACGAGGCTCCGGCAGGGGATGATGGTGAACCCTGCTGTACTCTTTCACCACAACTTTCTCTCACTCTTTCTTCCTGTTTCTCTTATACCTGTATTTCAAAGGGCCAGCCTTGTCACATTGTGTCACGCTGAATATCCACGATAACTACGTTAAGGGTACATGTGACTGTGGAGTGCTCAGCCACTTGCACGTTAATTTCACGAGCAGGCTGTTCCGTTGATCGGATCAACTGGAACCCTCGACGTCGTAGCGACAAAGTGCCAACAACAACATTTGGTTGAATGTGGCTTTAATACTGTTAATGATTTGCTTCGAACCAAGCAAAACAGACTTGGAATTACAAAACGTGGTGATTTACGGCTGAAGCTAACAAAATTGTCTCTTCGAATCAAGAAAATCTGTCGTAGTTGCCAGGCACAAGGTTCACATTAAAGTGATCTACTTTTTATTACTTGGTCAATAATGTACGTTTTTGTACTCAGTACTTAACCCATTACTTACCAGTGAACTCATATGAGATCACTTAAAAATTACAAATTTCGTAATTATCTGTCAATATTTACACATATCTAACCTTTTTGCTATATCTACTAGGTATATTTCTCTGATATTCAAATGAGGTTTGCTAATTTTTCATCCAATATCTCGCTTATTTCTATTTAAAATGTTATTTTGAAATGTTATTTTGATCCTTCCAGCGTGTTTCTAAGGCTGTTTTATGCTAGAAATCAAAGTTTCATTTAAAAAATCCCAGTTAATAGAATTATGGGAGGTAATGGGTCAAATTAAAAAAAAAAGTTACAGGTGGATTCTTTTGTATTAAATAATAGTAATAAAATATCAAAAATAAAGTTGTTGTTTTTTTCAACCACCGGTGTGGCATACATTTTTCTTGAAAGTTATAGTCGGGCCTGGAAGGATGGAAATAGGTTAATAAACATTAATCTAGCATATTCCCTTCTGAGAGAGAGAGCAAATGTGATTTGGCATAACTTTCTAGCAGGTCGAGCAACAACGTGACGCAGAGAGGCTTATCGGCTCGTTGACAGATTCGAAGCAACTTTTGGTCATAGATGTCTGACGACTGAATTGCAGTGGCTTCCACCATTTATCATGTTCTCAGTACCAGATGTTAAAAAGGTGATACTATACCCGCTGAGAGAATAGCTTTACGACCAGAGTGCCCGGCAATGTTATAACAACGTCCTCCACATTAAAACGATCAGGCTTCGTATAATGTTTCAAATCAGTCGTAAATATTTCGATAGGGAGAGAAGGTTGGGATGAGGTGGAGGAGCGGGAAGAGGCGAATACTGTTTGTTGTAGTCTTTTACATTTC
>NC_142929.1:57358173-57363173 GCF_046866305.1 Octopus bimaculoides | reverse complement strand
AATAATAATAATAATAATAATAATAATAATAATAATAATAATAATAATAATAATAATAATAATAATAATAATAATAATAATAATAATAATAATGATATTAATAATAATTTCTCTTAAACAAAAAAAAAAAAAAACCGAACTGGCTAAAGACATGGAAAATTCTTACCATTATGCAAATTCTTGACTAAAACTCTAATCTGATATTCCACTAGCGTAATAATTTGATAATCCTTTATAATTTTGATGAAACAATTTTATTTAATAAATATTTTTCTCCGATATTTTCTAGAGATAACTGAATTATTAAAATTTTAAATATTCAAAACTGTGCTATAGAAAGTGAATTGCCTTTTTGAACCTTATTTTATATGATTATATAAAATCGCTAACCTCTAAATCATCTTTTCGTCCCAACGGCATCCCATAAAACTTCGTTAAAAGATTCGCATCTGAATTCGTCGAAAGCATTTATCCATGTAGTCTTTGCTCTTTACAACTCACACTTACTCTTCTAATTGGAAAATTGCCAAAATATTTCCTATATACAAAAAAAAAAAATTGTTGCTTCAGATATAACAAAACACTATAGACCAATTATTTAATTAAATACATGTAGTAAATCTCTATAATCTATTATTAGGGAAAACGTTTTAAATCATTTAACACAAAACAAATTTTTATCAATTAATCAACATAACTTCCTACTAATTCGTTCCCCCATCACTCGACTGCTTTCATGTCTTGGTATTTGGACAAAAGAAATCGATAATAACCATAATAATAATACTTTATATAGATATGGCAAAGGCTTTTGATTTTAAAAAAAATTTCTCTTTAAAAAGTGCAATCTTTCATTACACAAATACGCAAATAATCGATTGAGCAGATGACCATTGATCTCTTAGGACTCAATTTGTTCATATTGAACATTTTTGGCTAAATCTTTTGGTTGAGAATGGTGTCACACATACACATACTTTGAGCTCCATTCTATTGTCATTTCTATAATGCTTTGATTCCCATATTGAAACCATCCTCATTAGAATTAAATGCTGAAGATGAAAGATTATATATTTTTAATATCCAAATTACTATAAATAATTAAATATGGTTTAGAAACTTTAAATCAATAAGCAAATTCTGTTCAACACAAATTATTTATATACAAATACATTTACATCTAATTTGTGGTAATATTCACAAACATTATGAACTACATCCTAATCCCATTCCCTGCCATGTAAAATGCACATTTCTGCTTCTAATGAGTTGAAATTATATATATATATATATATATATATATATATATATATATATATATACCCCTCGTTTGGGTAATTACTACTTCCGAAATTCTGTTAGCTAGGAAACATATGTAGGCTGGATTCTATCGATTCTATTCCCTAAACTTGGACACACACACACACATACTAGTGGTGCTGAAACGTTCTTGGCTTTAAGCGTATCGCGAAAGTCCTGGTTGAAGGCCCAATCTTCCTAGTTCTTTTACAAGTCTTAGAAAAACTGAAGGACCGTTGCAACAAGTGTGTGAATCTAAGAATATGTTGAATAAAATCATGATTAACGGATCCTCTTGTATTTTCTCTAAACCCAAATCCAAGAACTTTTCAGCTCCCCCCTCGTATATATATATATATATATATATATATATATATATATATATACACTGTCGGGTAATATCTAATTCAGTAAGGGGTTTAATGATAATTTATTTGTAAATAGAGACATTCTTTATGCTCCATATGTGTAAGACCTTTGTTAGATAAGAATTAGAATATTCTGCAGTGCTTTGAAATCCCTCTTAAGAATGGCATGCGATCTCATTCCTGACGATTGAAATTAACCACCACGCTTTTCTGGTTGGATATGTACGCTGTTTCCTGCATAAGATAAGCCTGGGTTGCAGACAGCTGAAGAAAACCATCAGAGAAATAGGTATGGCAGCTGAAACCAACTCGAAGACCTGTGGTTAAGAGACCGCAGATGGAAGCTTTTTGCACGTGAAGACTAACTCAGTCCTCGCTGCCCCACTCAGGTGAAACCTACAGGCTAAGATTTCAAATGCTTGTGACCTTGAAATGTATGCTGATGATACAGAAATTATCCAACATGGTGATAGATTGAGAAGAACTTACATTTCCGAGTAGCTCATGCAGGTTCTTGTGGCGCAAAACAAATCTAAAGTTTATTTCACCTGAAAATATAAACAAAACTAAACAGATTCAATAACATTTTAGAAATTGGATATAGTATCATGAACTTTTAATTTAGCTCAAATTGCAATTAGATATTCGGTGTTAGTGGATAAAATTATGACCAAGATAGTATCGCTTCCTTTCTCTAAGTTTTCTACCATCTCTAAAACAACTCAACGTTCCAAACAACTGTTCCACTTCTGTGTATTAAGATGCAGCCATGACCTTCGGCAGCACTTTTTCAATTAGATTCGATAACATCCCAAACTCACTTCCTTTCTCAGATTTTTTCAAAACTTATTCTATCTCTAGTTAAAAAAAAAAAAGTTTCTTTATAACTTTCCAAACTCGTCGAAGGAACGACCCTAGCCGGGCAATCGGCACAGCTATTTTTACTTATGAGAGTTAATTATAGTTTGAATGGATAAATTCAATTAATGCTTAACTATTTATAGAACGTTATGTATAGAATATCGACACGTTGTTATTTAATTTTCATTTAAGAAACTCGATAATTATAATCTTTTCTACTCTAGACACAAGGCCCGAAATTCTGGGGGAGGAGGATAATCGATTAGATCAACCCCACTATGCAACTGGTATTTAATTTATCGATCCCGAAAGGATGAAAGGCAAAGTCAACCTCGGTGGAATTTGAACTCAGAACGTAAAGACAGACGAAATACCGCTAAGCATTTCGCCTGGTGTGCTAACGATTCTGCCAGCTCACCGCCTTAACTCGATAATTATAATGGTGATTTAATTAATACGTGAAGACAAAAAGCGTGATAATTATTTAAAAGTATTTCCTTTTCTTTCGATCCAGTGCATCAATAGAAAAAATATTCTTAACTACAAAAATATGATTGAACTTTAAAAAAATAGATATAGAAAGTATTTGCTGCAATTTAAGAATATATTTTATGTCTTAAGAGTTTATTAGGAGTATGTTAAAAAAAAACTTATACTCTAAGTTATATAAAATTGTATTAATATATTTTATTAATAAATTCACTCACTCTATTTGTAGTGTATTTCAAAGTGAGGAATTGGACGATTAGTTTTGTCTTAAAATTCACTTTTGTGTTGCTGGCCTAGCTCTTCAGCTTTAGAAGTAATGTAGAATATTTCATCGTTTGAGAAACATGATTAAATGTAGATCTGGTGTAAACTATTTTCCCTAACAGCGCACAGTTGATGGCCAGGATTTAATAAGAAACGTGCCAACACAGCATGGTTTGGAATTACTATGTATATTGCTACGATATACAATATGTAAGATAGGAGGGAGATAAAGGAAAAGAGACAGATGGAGAGAAAGAGATGGAGAGAGAGAGAGAGAGAGAGAGAGAGAGAGATTGACTAGTGCCAGATGATTTTAACAAAACTGATAACTCATCCTCAACCATCTTGAATTAAAGAAAGACACAATGGAAAATGTCGCATATTTACGAACATTTACGATGTATAATGCAACCTAAGTAAATTTTAAGGCAAAACTAGTCGTTCAATTCCTCACTTTGAAATACACTTCAGCTATGGTAATTGAATTTATTTAATAAAATCTTTTAATACAATCTAATGTAGCTCCCTCTGAGTACGGGTTTTTAACACACTCCTAATGAAC
Organism: Octopus bimaculoides; assembly: GCF_046866305.1. Lineage (NCBI taxonomy): Eukaryota > Metazoa > Mollusca > Cephalopoda > Octopoda > Octopodidae > Octopus > Octopus bimaculoides. The sequence continues at coordinate 57,359,330 of NC_142929.1, read as the reverse complement.
TCTTAAGACAAAATAGATTTTTAGATTATAGCAAATCCTTCCGTATTTGCATTTTAATTTCAAATACATACACACTCAGATAATCCCACGCATTCATATGTTTGTACCTCTGTTACACACATCCATCGCGCACAGGCACGCACACACACACATACTCACACACACACACACACACACACACATACACACACACACACACACACACACACACACACACACACACACACACACAAATATCCCTTCAGACAACCACCCGAGACTGTTTTCTACTAGTATGTTTAATAACCATATGTTGAGTCTCGCTATAAAAATATGACCTTTGAATAAACCTCTCTTGGCTGCCGGAAAACCTGTGGAGAATGTCTGGACACGGCTTGAACATGATGTGGCAAAGATCCCGAAAACACGTAATCCATTATAATGAAGCATGATAGAGAGTTACTGTTACTGCGAAAACCCTATTTTCTAACTCTAGTAATCGCAACGATATGCAATACAAGTTCTTCCTGAGTTTCGAACTTGGTTCGGAACGCAGAGAATCAGGCTTTAGATTCGTTAGAAAGTAGAACGTGCTGCTAAATATCATAGAAATATCTTGGTGCGTAAGCGACAGGGTAATAGCAATGAGATAGAATTGACAAGAAATTTCAGTTCTACAATAATTACTATGAATGTTCCGAATATGAGAACCCCCATTAAAAGAAAGGAAATATTCCATGCCAAACAACCACATAGATTATCGACAGTCCTCTCATACATAAACTACTATCAATGAAGAACCGCAATGCCAGGATAAGGAAAACCTTTATAGACTTGTCCGTAGCTTATAAGAAAACAGCGTTGATGGCTACAGCTCCAACGGGGTGCCTCTACTGCATGTATGTAATGAGTGCAAAAAGTGACAAATATAATGTTCAAACAGAAAATTGGAACACTATAAATTGGATATACTCTTATTCCAAAAACGGACGTATTAATTTTTGTAATTAAATAACAGGACAAAATGTGTATCCATATCACCAAAGTAGTTTGTGCTGCAAAAAGGAAGCACTGTTTATTTCTTGTTAAGGTCTAAGATCTCATTATTAAATGTCGATATTCGCTAAAAATACATCTGACAGAAGCTTGCCAAACAAGACATAAAAAACTTCTTTCAA
>NC_142929.1:57350673-57353173 GCF_046866305.1 Octopus bimaculoides | reverse complement strand
CATATATATTGAGCACGCGTGTGTATATATACACATCTATATATATATCCATGTTCGTGTGTCTGCGTACGTCTCTGCATGTATGTGATTGTTGCTCTATTAGTAATTGTGCGAATAAAATACCAAATTCGAAAACTATATATAATTGCTACATTTCTTTATTCTCTATTTACGTTCTTTACTAAGACTATATTTTTTTCTATTGTCTATGCTTTTTTTCTTCTCGTTCTTCAGCTGCTTCTTATACCTTTATTTTATCTTCGCTCTTTGGCGTCATAGTATACAAAGGAAAATGTTGCTTTCTCCCGTATTCCATAAGGTTATGATGCCATCTTTCAAAGTGGTTCTAGTTCTTTGCCTTGTCAATTCTTCTGTCTGATTGCCATTTCTCGTTGCTATGACATAGCGAATTGATATTCGTCCACCATAAATTGTAACATTCAATAATGCTTCAAGATCTATTGGTTATTGAACATAGCTGTTGTAATAGCTCTTTTATTCCCCATATCTGTTTTGTATATATTTATTATTTTATTTAATCTATTTTTATTTTGTATTTTGGTTTTGTTTTCGTTCAAGCGTTATTTATTTATTTGCTTGTATATGTTGTTTTTGGTTGTTGTTTTTTTTTTTGCGTATTGCTTTTCGCTTTGCTTTGTCAAACGACACAGTTTTGTCATGAGAGGTGTTAATACTGTTAGTTTAACGTATGGTGTAGTATTGAAATTGTAGAGAATGGAGGAGGAGGAGGGGGGAGTATTATGTGATCTTTTGATCTGCCGTCAAAATAGGAAAGATAGATTAAACACACGAAGGAAGCTAAAAAGAAAATGTAGCCGCAAAATATTCGCGAGATTTTTTAATAAACAAGACAAAACTAAACGAAACGCGCTAGTTATATAAAATACTAGAAAGTGCAATGAATAAAAGGAAAACACGAACGAACGAATGAATGAAAATATCAAAGAATGAATGAACGAATTGATCAATCAATCAATGAATAAAAGTATGAAGAAGAAAAAAATATATAACAACAATAATCCAGCGAACTGAAAACAAAACGGAAATCTTAAAAAAATAATATTTATGATGATGACGATGATGAATTCTAATTGCACGAGAGATGAAGACTAGGAAACTCATGGAATGTTTCTATCGGCAGATGGCGCCACAATATTGGCTACCTTTGTTTTGTGCAGCTAAGCAAGGTGCGTTGTATATTTTTACATTTTTTTTAATCTCTCAAAACAAGTTTTCTTGTTGCTACTTTTGTTGTTGCTACTTTTGTTGTTGCTACACTTTTTTGTTTTTGTTTTATTTGTGTTTTGTTTTGCATGTTTTTTGCTGATGTTGTTGTTGTTGCTTATATGCTTCTGTTGTGAATAAATGGACATATTTTAGAGATTCATAGCAAGGATGGTGAAAAAAAAAAAAAAAGGAAGGTAGTGGACAGGAAGCGAAGTATTGTGGTTAAATCAAGTCCCCGAGTGAAAAGTAAACAAGTACGCTGTAAATAACAAAGACACACATACACATACATTACATACATACATACATACATACATACATACATACATACAATACATACATACAAATCAGCGCATGTAACATTTTATGCACGCACACACACACACACAAACACACACATGCACATACACATACAGGTGCAGGTTATGGCAGTGTGGTTAACAAGCTCACTTTGCAACCACATAGCTTTGGGGTTCAACCCACTGCACGGTATCTTGTGCAAGTGTCTTCTGCCAAAGCCCCGACTCGACCAACTATCATCTTGTAAGTGAACGTGGTAGAAAGAACTAGTAACAAAGTAAGTCGTATGTATGTATGTTAACAATCAGTTTCATTTCTGTATTTCTTGTCAATAGAGAAAGAGCCGGACTCTAACATAGATTGAAGACTCCTTCATTGGAACTTTTATCAACATCTTCTAGGTATTTGTGCATATGTGTGTGTGTGTGCAGTATTTGGAGTTAGTGTATGCGCAGATTTGTATGTTTGTTTTATGGATGCGTTTTTGTGCATATATTTTCATGTCTAGGCGTATGCATATGTATTTATGCGCTGATTTGTATGTATGTATGTATATCGATTTGTATGTATGTCAATATGTATGCAGATATGTATGTTTTCTTTTATGTATGTATTCTCATGCATGTAGTTGCATAACTAGGCATGCTCATATATAGTTAAATGATAAATTTCTGGAAAGTTTTACAGATTTTCACAGTTCCAGTGATGGCTTGGATCTGTAGTCTTCGAATCAGCTTTGTCCTTTCTGGTTTTGAGAAGCCTAATTTCTCAAGACTGGTATTTAGGCACTGTGTTACATATCCTAGTGCTTCAATAATAACAGGTATAAATCTGAACTTGTAATCTGAACAGAGTAACTGCAGATTTCTGAATAATGCAGCATATGTATGTATGTATGTATGTATGTGTATGTGTGTCTTTGTGTTTAAACCTACCATCACTTGATGACCGG
>NC_142929.1:57338173-57345673 GCF_046866305.1 Octopus bimaculoides | reverse complement strand
GTGTGTGTGTGTGTGTGTGTGTGTGTGTGTGTGTGTGTGTGTGTGTGTGTGTGTGTGTGTGTGGTAACATAAGGATTGTAAAGTATATCTAAAATATATTTTAATCATGTTCAGTGGCTCTCAACCGTGGTCCATATGGCCCCTGAGGGTTCATATAAGATTTTGCGGGGTCCACAAAATAAAATAGTAAATTGGGGATCCACTATAGTATTTTAAGGGCCTCTGAAAAAATTTTGCATTAAATGTATGCTTTGTGTGTATTTCAAGAAACAATTAGGTTTCTTTCTCTAATATTTTACATAATTCAACCTACACAAGTTAATGTATGAAAAGCAAAATAGTAATTTTGAAAGAAGGCGGCCAACTGGTAGAAACGTTAGCACGCCGGGCGAAATGCTTAGCGGTATTTCGTCTGCCGTTACGTTCTGAATTCAAATTCCGCCGAGGTCGACTTTGCCTTTCATCTTTTCGAGGTCGATAAATTAAGTACCAGTTACGCACTGGGGTCGATGTAATCGACTTAATCCCTTTGTCAGTCTTTGTTTGTCCCCTCTATGTTTAGCCCCTTGTGGCCAATAAAGAAATAAAGAAATTTTGAAAGAAGTTTCTTTAAAACTTATTTTTAAACATCGAATGGCTATGAGAGTCCACCAGAATAAAATATTAATCAAAGACGTCCATAGATTAAAAAAATGGTTGAGAACCATTGATCATGTTAAAATTGTATTAAAACTATGTACTATATCTTTTAATTAAAAATATAGTTTACGTTGTTGTAACATTCTGATTTAGAACACATTATGCTAGGCAATTTAGGTAGAAATATTAATTGTATCGAAAGCTGAAGGCCTATTAGAGTTTCGCCCCAGAAGGAAGTAAATGGACTAACCAGCTTTTGATATACAGGTATACCACCAATTTCCGAACGCCTTCTTTGTGATATCTGGTAACGATTAACGCAGCTAGTTAGTATAATCATCAGGAATACCTGCATTCTTTCTGGGTCTCTCTGCTATGGGTTCAAATCCCACTGAGATGAATTTTGTCTTTCATTTTTTTTCACGTTGATAATTATCATGGTCATTATCACTCACGTTTTGTCATTTTGAGTCTCCCTCGCAGTATATCTGTAATATAAAAGTCTAACCCAGTTAGACAGTGGTGCGTTGATTCGGTCTGAAAGTTATACGTGTTTGTAGAAGGCAAAACTGCTTTCAGTCTAAGTTGCTAAGTTTACATCCAGAATGAGGCGATTGGGCAGCTTTTTGGACGCTAGTCACTTGGTGCGGCTGACTGGACATTGGACCTATTTTAGCGACAGTCCGTTTTGGCACTAGAGCAGATACACACACGCATACAAATTGAGAGAGAGATATCATGGTTTATTAATTGAACACGATTCACATCAACACTTTGCTTCTTCTTATACACATAAAGACAACTATGCACATACGTAAAAATGGAGAAAAATGGTGGAGAGAACGAGGGAAATTTTAAATCGGGAGAAAGATTAAAATGTCTGTCAAATATGTCAGCATCGAATCAGCGACGCCAAATAGGCGACACCAAAACGGCTATGCCAAAATGTCTCATAAACATTTACAAGTAAGAATTTAGTTAAATCAAACACCACCAGTAACAACGACGTCTATGTTTAGTGAAGCAACGTGAAGTTTGGGGGATGAAAACTTGGTGGAATTCTGGTTTAAGCACCCCATATAGTACCACATAGGTTTTTTTTCATTTTTTGGAATTTTCAGAAATTTTTTACGAATTTGTGTTCTACACGTGGAAATTGATAAGACTGTAGAAAATTTTTTTTCTAAATCTTAAAAGCCCCCATGAATCCTAAAAGTTCCACTCTTTTTCAATTTTCTTTTAATCAGAGTTTAAGATGCGGACAGTCCGAATTTTTTGTCTAAATCCCAGCAATAGACCACTCTTGGGTGCATCATCATTCCATTAAATGTATTTATAGAGAATAAAAATATTGAAAAACATCAATACATGTCAGAGAAACAAAGAAACTAAGAAGGTATCAGGTGGTTGTAAGATGTGCTAAAAATGAGTTAAATCACCCTTACATTACACAAAAAAATTCTTTGCATAGTCGTATGAATTCCTGTGTGTAGAATACCAATTCGCAAAAGGTTTCTGAAAATTCCAAAATATAAAAAAGTTATGAGGAATTAATTATGTAGGGTGATGAAACTAGAATTCGCCAAAAACTTTATAGCTCATTATATCAATTCAGGTATTTGGAACTTTTCTTTAATAGACCTTTGGATAGAATGAAAGATAAAGTCGACCATTGCAAGATTTGAACTCAAAATCTAAAGCATAATTAAATACCACAAGGTATTTTCCTGCGCTTTAACTATTGTGTTGTTGTTGGCACTCCGTCGCTTACGACGACGAAGGTTCCAGTTGATCCGATCAACGGAACATCCTGCTCGTGAAATTAACGTGCAAGTGGCTGAGCACTCTACAGTCACGTGTGCCCTTAACGTAGTTCTCGGGGATATTCAGCGTGACACAGTGTGACAAGGCTGACCCTTTGAATTACAGGCACAACAGAAACAGGAAGTAAGAGTGAGAGAAAGTTGTGGTGAAAGAGTACAGCAGGGTTCGCCATCATCCCCTGCCGGAGCCTCGTGGAGCTTTAGGCGTTTTCGCTCAATAAACACTCACAACGCCCGGTCTGGGAATCGAAACCGTGATCCTATGATCGCGAGTCCGCTGCCCTAACCACTGTGCCATTGCGCCTCCACTAACTATTGTGACATGATTATAAAACTGCTCTCTTTGAATAATTTGTATGATTTCAAGGCGGTGAGCTGGTAGAAACGTTAGCACGCAAGGCGTAATATTTAGCGGTATTGCGTCTGCCGTTATGTTCTGAGTTCAAATTCCGCCGAGGTCGACTTTGCCTTTCATCCTTTAGGGATCGATAAATTAAGTACTAGTTGCGTACTGCGGTCGATCTACTGCGCCCCAAAAATTTCGGGCCTTGTGCATAGAATAGAAAAGAACAATGTGTATGTTTTCGAATGATTATATAGTGTTTATTCACACGGTGTATGTTTAATGTTGTCGGAGTACATTTTTATACATTACACGCACGCCCTCTGCTTCTCCCCCTCTTTCTCTCTCATTCTCTCCCTCCCCCCTCCCTCTCTCTCTCTCTCTCTCTCTCTCTCTCTCTCTCTCTCTATCTATCTATCTATCTTCTACTCTTGCACAGACGTATGCATATATCAATACAACGATACACACAGGCGTATAAACATCTTCACTCTGCGCATACCACATCGCATCACTCACATTTATTCTTAATACATACACATGAAGTAACACACATCCAAAGAGAAAGATGTGGGTAGATGCTCGCGCGTGCGTTGGCGTGTGTTTGCACGCGCAGAGCTATGTGTGAGTGTGTGTGTGTGTATGTGTGTGTGTGTGTGTGTGTGTGCAGAAAATTGCGAAAATGGGGTAAAAATCTTAAACAAAATTTCTGAGAATACTGTAACAGAATTGAAGAGTAAAAAAGGAGACACAGAGTGAGAGAGAAAGAGAAAGAGGGAGAGAGAGAAGTTGGATAGGGAGCTGATAGAAATAGATGAACAAGCAGATACGGAGGGAGAAATAGGTGCAGGAAGATAGCTCTAAAATAGCAGGTTTTACACACATACACACACACGCATACATATATTTGAATGTTTTATACAGAGATTGGGAGAGAATGAGGGAAAGACACAGAAGCAGAAGGAGGGGAAGAAAGAAAGGAAAATAAAACATGCAAGAAAGGATTTCTAGATAAGGACTCGTACAGACCAAACCAAAAACCTAATCTCTCTTTTTCGCCGTAGTTTTCTGCGGAGACACACTGTCCAGGTCTTTGCCTTCAACAATTCCCCTTCGGTGAAGTTGGAATCTGTATAAATGATTCGAAACCTTATCAGTTTGGTAATCTTGCAGCACTCCTGTTGATACAATATTTATCTTTTCGTTGTTTTGTTCCCATCTTCAATATATTTATTTATTCATTTATTCTGGCCGTTGTTTAGTTTCCATACTTCCAACAGATATGTATATATGTACATATGTATGTATATTCGCGTTTGTGTGTGTGTATATATATATATATATATATATATATATATATATATATATATATATATATATATATATATATATATATACATATATATATATATATGTGTGTGTGTGTGTGTGTGTGTGTGTATGTGTATGCGCCGTTGTTTCCATATGTCACTCCGAGTCCGTACATGTGTGATGTTATGATTTTGTTATGATTCGGAATAAATTAAATCACATTTGTTGTATTTGTAAGAAATAAATATACATTAGCATAAAAGTGCTCTCACATACATACATACATATGCACGAACACATACCCATACTCGTATATATATCGAATTATATATAGGCGTATTATATTTCTGTAAATATCTACACTGGCACATGTATTTGTGTTTATTATACACACACACACACACACACACACAAGTAGTCATAGATATCTACATACATTTACACACAGATTTGGAGATTCGTCTGGATATTCACGGATTTGGCAACACCTGAAAATCTTGGAAGAATTCTTGAACAGTAACATTTGGAATGGGTTCCAATACATGGTAGAGGTTGAAGACAGAAACATGGTCGAGGTTGTTGAAGATAGAAAGCCATTCACAGTTTAAGAATTCTTGTTCACAGTTTATGAGAAGAGGATACAGGGATTGTTTTGCTTGGGACTGGAAAATTTCCTGGGATTTCATTAAATGTTTTCATATATTGAACAGAAATTTGTAGTCTGATAAATTTCTTCTCTGTGGCCCTTGCTCTAGTAAAACAGTTATCAAAATTAAAGTTCTGTTTGCTATCAGCTCTAATACTAAAAGAACAATAGAAAAACAAGGACAAAGAGAGTGCTGTTGTCAGACTAAAACATCTATAAGCACAAAACAAATCGAGGAAAAATAGCCGCAAAAAATCTTGTGCAACTTCCAGTTAGGACTCGCAAGAATAACCTCTCACAAACAATATACTGAAACTCCTATACTCTTTTACTCTTTTACTTGTTTCAGTCATTTGACTGTGGCCATGCTGGAGCACCGCCTTTAGTCGAGCAAATAGACCCCAGGACTTATTCTTTGTAAGCCTAGTACTTATTCTATCGGTCTCTTTTGCCGAACCGCTAAGTTACGGGGACGTAAGCACACCAGCATCGGTTGTCAAGCAATGTTGGGGGGATAGACACAGAAACACAAACGCACACATATATATATTCATATACATATATACGACGGGCTTCTTTCAGTTTCCGTCTACTAAATCCACTCACAAGACTTTGGTCGGCCCGAGGCTATAGTAGAAGACACTTGCCCAAGGTGCCACGCAGTGGGACTGAAACCGGGAACATGTGGTTGGTAAACAAGCTACTTACCAATTTTGTCATGCTCAGACCACCCGGGCCTATCTCAGACTACTTAGTTACAAATAAAGATGAATCTACGAAGTAGATTCACGAAGTAGAACGTCGTGTACAAAAGGCTGAACGTCTGATGCTCAAGATCGGAAAGTTTGGTAAGCCGGAGTTGTTAAATCAAATTGCAGATATTATGGATGTAAAAGTGATGGATCTTTCAGACAAAAAAAACAGCAAAAACAACTACAAAATACCAACAAAAAATACAAACCACGATGACTATAAAGGCAACTACAACCAAACTAAAACCAAGAGCAATAGATGGATTCCCTATATAAGCAAACAGTAAGCAATGAATAACGACAACAGCAGCAAGTAAAACATAAACGATGACCCAACAACAAACGCAACAGCAACTACAAGACCAACAAAACAAACACTTCTGAAGTTTATTGCTGTTTACGGGAGCAAAGGATCGATGTATTTTATTAATTTGCAAGCATCCTAAAACACTGAAGAAACAAATGGAATGCGAAAGAGATATTCCTAAAAACTGATGACGATATCACTGAAAGTAAGAGGGGAAATTTTACACTGGACGTGGAGCCAATAACAAAACCCGAGGCGCTCAAAATGATGGAAGAGTCGATTGAGGAATCTTAAACAAAACGTATCATATAACCTAATACCGGAATGAGACGATCTGGCGCAGCTGTTTGGGCGCAGATGATTTGGCACTTCTGATTGGACATTCCGCCTGCTTTAGGGAAAATACATTTTGGCACTGGAGCAAACGTACTCACAAGCACGCGAGGGGCAATGTACACGTATAGACAGAAAGAGAGCGAAGGGAGTGAGAAATGTTCAATTTATTAACTGTACACAATTGACTTAAACATTTTTCCTATCCTTATATACATAAAAAAAAGAAGTGTCCTCATGAACTTAAACAGAGAGGGTGGGGTGGGGGAAATATTAAAACGAGAGACACATTAAGATATTTGATACCAAATTAGACAGCGTCGAATTACCGATATCCAAATAAGTGGTGCTAAAACGGTTGTGCCAAAAATGTCCCATACTCACAATTAATACAAACAGTAAAGCAAGTCATTTTATCGAATTTTTAGCTAAAACAAGCATCAAACGACATGATCTTGAGGGTGCTTCGAAGCTAATTTGATTCTAAATTTACATACGGTATCTATTGTGAGACTAACAACTTTGAACCTCACGTACGCTCGCTCATTCTAAATTACTACGTGGTTTTAAATCTTTAGTTTGTGAAATGGATTGAAAGAGATGACAGAATTGTATGGATCTTAAAGTAGAGATGTCCCTTCTGAACTCAGTAAATTTGTCGCCCAAGGGCAGTGTAGTAGCAAAGACTCTTCATTGAGGCTTGTGGCCATGGAACTGGAACCGGAAGGCCACATTTCTTCAGGCATCAAGAAATTTCCCCAGCGTATGGAATGGAATCCTAAACCTATGAATTCTTTGGAGGTTTTAAACAAAGAGAAAAATGTAAATGCCCTTCAGAGCTGATCCGAAATTTCCAAATGACTGACAGGTGTCAAACGAAATTGCTTGAATATGCTAACATGATTGCTAGGCGACGAGCTGCCAGAATAGTTAGCACGGCAGGCAAAATGCTTAGCGGAATTTCATCCAACTTTACGTTTCAAGTTCAAATTCCGCCAGGATCATCCTTTCAGGATCGATAAAACATGTACCAGCTGAGCACTGGTGTCGATGTAATCAACTTACCCTTCTCCCGAAATTACTAGCCTTGCGCCAAAAATTTTAAAGCATCAAATTACCGGATAGCAGCAATCTAGAATGTCTACAACTTACTGTGTGAAGCTACAGAAATTTTAAGTTTCTGATTTTTAAACTAAGATTTCATGGCTTATCTAAACTCTTGTCTTGATAACATATCTTGATTCCTGGAAATTTAATACGTCAGTCCAGACATAGCACGCTTAAAAGAACTGGGTTAGCTAGCTATTTAAGCATGTATGGATGGGAGCAATCATAAACAACAGTTA
>NC_142929.1:57305673-57330673 GCF_046866305.1 Octopus bimaculoides | reverse complement strand
GTAAAGAGTAAAAGAATAATCCTGACGTACATAAGCAATGGTTAAGCAAGGTCCAACTTCCAGAACTTGTCGCCAAACATGAGCGTTTCGAACACAAGATGATACTCTGCGTCAGGTGGAATTATGAAGGAATAATTCACTACGACTTCGTTCCGGACGGTTGAACCACCGATCCCCACCTGTACTCTGAACAGCTGGAGTGGGTGGATGTCATTGTGCAGCAAAAATACCCCGCATTGGTTAACAGAAAGCGAGCTCTTCTGCAGCAAGACAACGCAAGACTTCATACTGGAGACGATGATATCAACTACCCCATCCCCACAAAACTTTAGGCCTTGTGCCTTTGGCAAAAAGGATTGTCGTTAAGGCGGCGAACTGGAAGAATTGTTATTGCGTTGAGGAAAATATTTAAGGTCATTTTGTTCGTCTTTACGCTATGAATTCAAATTCTACCGAGGTCGACATTTCCTTTCATCCCTTCGGGGTTGACGAGAGAAGTACCAGTCGAGCACTGGGGCAGATTTAATAAAGTAGGTTTTTTTTCGTTTCGCCCTTTCAAAGCCTTTTCAGGCTCATGGGCCCGGTTTCCCGGTTTCTATGGCGTATGTGTCCCCTCCCCCCAGCTGGACGGAACGCCAGTCCATCGCAGCGTTACTCAAGAAACAGGAAGAAAGATTGAGAGAAAGTTGGGGCGAAAGAGCAAAACAGGGGTCGCCACCACCCCTTGCCGGAGTCTCGTGGAGCTTAGGTGTTTCGCTCAATAAACGCACACAACGCCCGGTCTGGGAATCGAAACCGCGATTCTCTGACCACGAGTCCGCTGCCCTAGCCACTGGGCCATTGCGCCTCCGCAATAAAGTAGCATCTTGCTCAAAATATTTCAGGCCTTCTGCCTTATAGCAAAAAAGAATTCATAAGACATTAGGAAATAATATCTTTTTTTTAGCAGGAGCTATTTACCAATTCCTGAGTATTTACTACTTAAATCAAAATATTTTAAAAGCTATTCTAGATTGTGAAAGAAAAACACAGCCTAAAAGCAAATCAGATTGTTTATATTTAGGCATAAAGTAGGTAACTAAATACATATATTACACAATCCTGCTTATTTCTAATGTACTATAAATTTCATATGTATTATGTGAAAAATGATAAGTAATTTTTCAGACGTACTAGCAAAACGATGAAATCTATATGTTCATAATACACATACAGTCATGCATTTACACACATACACACACACACACACACATACACACACATACACACACATACATACACACACACACACGTGAGTGACAGAGAGAAAGGGGAGACATGCACATTGATACTCATTCATGTTTGAAGATTAATGAAACAATATATGTGTGCCCGTGTGTAAGTGTGTGTGTGTGTGTGTGTGTGTGTGTGTGTGTGTGTGTGTGTGAATGTGTGTGTATGTGTGATACATGTGTGTGTGTAAAGCACTACTCTTAGATTTCGTAAACTATGGCACATCGAATCTTTCTTTCAGTGTTTTCCCCTACCAGAGGCTTATATCGCCTTTCCTCAATATTTGTTTATAAATTTACGTGCAGTCCCTTTGATGAATTTATTCCCAGCTAAGTTCAAGTGTGCCTAAGTATGTAGGGGTAGAGTTGTATGTGCGCATGTATGTATACATATATATATATATATATATATATATATATATGTGTGTGTGTGTGTGTGTGTGTGTGTGTGTGTGTGTGTGTGTGTGTGTGTGTGTGTGTGTGTGTGTGAGTGTGTGTGTATATATATATATACATACATAAATCTCGAACGACGAAAATGAGTGCTCAACACCGCATTGATGGATAGAATTTCTTTCTTTGTGTATTAAAGCTACCACTGGTTTTATATTTTTTAAAATATCTTAATATCTCAACAATTTTTCAAGCTGATGACTTGTAGGAATGGTTTTTGTTCATATTTTGGATGAAAACACAAAGTCTCGTGAAATATATGTAAATGTGTGCTATCAATTATAAATATTTTAGCGGATGACTAATATTATCGATTTCTCACGTCAACATATTATTACATGGAAAAATGCGAGCATGAAAAGTAATATTCTTAAGACTATAAACCTAGAAAAGTACAAGACAAATTATTACACCTGTAAACTATAGGACAAGCTATTACTACTAGTAAAGTAAAGAATAAGAGACTTTTTACTTAAAATATTGCAGCAAAGAATGCAATTCTTCTAATTTATCACTCTTTACAGTTCTCATGTTTTAAATTTATTGTACAAGACTGTTCAGGTAATTTGTAAGTTTGTCTAATCGGTCAGTTTTTTCTGTATTTAAGGTAGGAAATTAGCCAAATTCTACTTAAATAAGTATAGTACAATTTGTAAGCTATAATAAAATAAGTTTTAATATTCAAATTTTAATTTTAGCTGCAATATTTTTAAAAGTTTCTTATTCTTTACTTTACTACAAGTAATAGCTTGTCCTATACTTTTACAGGCGTAATAACTTGTCCTGTACTTTTCCAGGTTTATGATCTTACGAAAATTACTTTTCATGCTCGCATTTTTCCATGTAATCCAAGGTTTTTCCAGGAATTGCTGTTATAAGATAATTAATAATGTGTCAATTAATAATTTAAGATTTTGCCTTATAAAATACTGAATGATAATATTTCAATTTTTACATGTAAGTCATGGTGATTGAATTATTTGATATTACCCATCCACACCAAATTAATGGCAAGGATTTTTACCATGTTGTTTGTTGCACCACGGTTCACCAAAAGTTACAATCAACTAGACCCCAAAATCATTAGTTGCCAGGCTCACCTTAAGTAATCTAATTTTGCAATATTAAGAGGTCACAGGAATTGATTCAACGAGAAAAAAAATTTCCAATGGTTCCGAGATTTGAGGGGGGACCTAATTTTTTCCGAATCAAAATAAGGGATTTGCAGCATATTAGGAGGTCTGGGTACTTGATTCCAGGCATAAAATCAAATTTTTTTGTTTATTTTTTTCTTAGTGAAAATTGTGCGGGTGTTAATATAGAAATTTACCATAATATTGTTGTTATTTAGCCTCAAATCAACCCTGATACTGCAAACCTATCAGCAAAGACATTCCAGCCTTCAGAAAACTGTCTTTTTAGGGATAATCTAGGACATTAAGACAATGGGCGTGTGATTTAGGTAGGGGGATACTTTGGCTGCTATTTTTAGCGTGTTGAGCAACCAGGTAGAGGCTCTTTCATTGGCTCGATTGTGTGATGAGATTACATATATGTAATATGTATATATATCATCAGCAGAAGTTAGAGAGTTAGTCAAAAGCTGAGAGCTTCTTGTATTGGCACTTATCAAACACGAATTTGTCCATTGTCACTCTGTAACTTCTGACGAAATAACTTCTAAAATACAAAATTTTGTCAAAAACGTTAAGTGTAAACCCTGTTCTAAGTGACACATTCTATCAGTATCGGACGTTCGCTAAGTTAAAAAACAAAACATTTATTAAATAATCTGTACGTCAAAGTCGGCCTCGGCGAAATTTGAACTCAAAAACAGAAGAAATTCTGACAATATCATGCCTTTAACGATTATATATATTCTTTTATTCCTTTATTCTTTTACTTGTTTCAGTCATTTGACTGCGGCCATGCTGGAGCATTGCTTTTAGTCGAACAAATCGACCCCAGGACTTATTTTTGTTAGCCTAGTACTTATTCTGTCGGTCTATTTTTCCGAACCGCTAAGTTACGGGGACGTAAACACACTAACATTGGGTTGTCAAACATTGATTGGGGACAAACACAGACACAGACACAGACACACACACACACACACACACACACACACACACACACACACACACACACACATACACACACACACAAAGATATATATATATATATATATATATATATATATATATATATATATATATATATATATATATATACATATATATGCGACGGGCTTCTTTCAGTTTCCGTCTACCAAATCCCCTCACAAGGCTTTGGTCGGCCCGAGGTTATAGCAAAAGGCATTTGCCCAGGGTGCTACGCAGTGGGACAGAACCCAGAACCATGTGGTTGGTAAGGAAGCTACTTTATTTCATAAATATTTGCCATAAAGGCATTACAAAGAGGGGACGAACAAGGACAGACAAACATAAAAGGGGTGCAGTAGCTGTATCGATTAAATATTTACAATTTTAAATATACAATAAAAATTTGATTATATTTACAATATTCGATTGAAGCATTGCTCATTACAGATGCAATTTGTAATGGCTTTCCTGAAAGATAGGCATCCGACCACCAGGGTAAACCCCTTGCTTTTTCTTTCCCTTGTTTTTGGCTCCCACTTACCTGGTGCCAAACACTCCCAGCTTCCTCGCCACAGGCTTCCATCTTGTCATGAATCTGTCTCGTGACAGATACCTCTTCTCCAGCTTGATCTTACTACTGACTACACAGCTACTCCTGCACCTATATATATATATATATATATATATATATATATATATATATATAGAGAGAGAGAGAGAGAGAGAGAGAGAGAGAGAGACAGACAGACAGACAGACAGACAGACAGACAGAGATACAAATTTGAAATAATTCAAATTATGAATTTGGGCCATACAAATGGGGGTGAACGAGATAGAACAGTAACAACACTGAGCATGTTTCATACATATACCTTTTCTGCTTAATTCCATCTTTAGCAGAATACTCTTTTTGACTGATCTACTTTTTGTTGCTTAGACCAAAATTAGCCATGATTCTAATTATGAAAGGCGCTCTACCCATTAATTCCTCTTTCAATACATTACGCAGTACATTTTTAAATGTACATTTTTAGAAGTAAGATTTTCATTTCAGGTAGATTCGGTAGCTATTTCTAGCAATCAGAATGTGCGAATGAAGGCAGTCACATTGAGAGAATGCTGTCAATGTTATTGTTGTTGTTGTTGTCGTCATATTTTACTGTCAAACTCATCAACATTATTACTTGCAGCATTGTAATTATCAGTATAATCACAATTTTCGTCTCTACCGTCATCGCAATTTACGTCGTCATCATCACCATCATCACTTCCCATCATCATCATTATCATCTTCAGCGTCATTATTACCATCGTTATTCACCCACATCATCATCATCATCATCGTCGCCGTCGTCGTCGTCATCATTAGTTTTGCCAAGACCACCATCGGGTTTATTAATTCATACGTATCGCAACTGCAACCACCGACAGCTGAGATTATGCTACCCTTTACCCTCTCCTCTCTCTATCTCTCTCTCCCCCCCCCCTTTCTCTCTCTCTTTCTCTCTCTCTCTATCTCGTTCCTCCATAATTACCCAAGTTCTCGGCATCTCATCTGAAATATTCCATAAATAAAATATTGAATAACCTACAAGTATGATCGATGTCCAGCCGATCTCTGGCTACAAATGAGTTGGAATACGTGTTACTATGCGCATGTTTGCTTGCGTGAATGCGTGCGCGGTATGTATGTATGTATGTATGTATGTATGCCTGCACGCATACATGTACGTTCGTAGGAACATGAATATGAGTGTACGTAACTATGTACGTATATGTATATACATATGAACTTGTATATGAACGTGTGTATATACGTATGTGTTGTGTGTGTGTGTGTGTGTGTGTGTGTGTGTGTGTGTGTGTGTGTGTGTGTGTGTGTGTGTGTGTGTGTACCCTTTCGTCTGCTTGTACATATTGATGCTATATATCAATGCATGTATGTGCTGCGTGTGCCTGTCTATGGTGGGTTTTGCAATTGTACATATTAATTGCTTTACTGTGGTCAAATTGACCAACATGCAATCACAATAATCACGCTATTTTATAGCTCAGCCAGTTGGAAGGAACTGTGCACGTGACCTTCCTTTGCCCTCTGAGACTGGTGAGATCAACGCAGTTTATGTTTAGCTTGGGAACATCTGTAAGTCGATTCCTGCATGGAATATTTTGGTGGGGTGGAAGAGCTAAGAAGGAGGCCTCCATATGGCCGATCGATGAGCTACAAATAATTACCGAATGTCTTTTAAATCATGCGCTACCGTATTAAAAAAGTAGGGAAAATGACATCATAATATAATTGTATATTACCTATAAGTGAAATACCATGAGTATTACTTTAAGCTACATCCGTTAGTGGGGCCCTATTATTAGAGTACCAGGGGTTTTGAGATGTGTGAAACCAACTCTTATCCAATATTGCTTCTGGCTCTACTCTGACACGGAGTAGAATCACCTGTTAGGGCTCCAACTATGAGTTAACTAGCATGAGAACCACTGGGAGTGAAGAACCCCTAATTCTCGTTAGATCTTCCTTCTAGAATTAGATAAGCTCGCATATAAACCTATTGGTTTTAATTTATTGACCTCGAAAGGATGAAAGGTGAAGTCGACCTCGGCGAAATTTGAACTCTGAACGTAAAAGCAGACGAAATACCGCTAAGCATTTCTCCCGGCGCGCTAACGTTTCTGCCAGCTTCGCCGCCTTAAGTCGTTTCAACCTCTGTTGTGTTACTGATGTTATGATTGATTGCACTGAAAAGTGGGGTCAGAGCTGTGCAACACTTTATCCACTCAAAACAAATTCACGCACAGGAACTTCCTGGAATAATTACATCAACTTACTTAGCTTTGGAAGTGGTCTTACTCGGTCACAAATTGACTTCCATCACCTAAAAGAACAATCAGAATCATCTCGGCTGGAATGCTTTCTATCGTAGGTGATCTTAGATCTGGTTGGCTTCGTGCATGGGTAGCTTTAAATCTTCTGTAAAAACATTAGCTGGCTTTCTACCATGGAGAGGAATTTTACTGGGGTTCGATCCACGGTTACGTTAAATATCATGGACGTAGACACCGGGCGAAGTCAGGTGAAGTAAATATGTTGAGTCCTGACACAATTACAATATGACGTCACTTATGACAGCCTATAATTGTATTCTGACTAGTTGCTTTTGGGTGTCTTACAGTGTGCTGTGTAGTTGGTATTGTTACTATTGTTCACATTGATGTTGTTACTTAGCTCCAGGCCAGCCATATTTGGGCAGACCTCGTTACAATTAAATCATTGGGGAAATAAGTTTATCCATTTCTCATACAAAATCTAGCTAATTATTCAATGTCGACTTCCCTTTCTAAAATGATTGTGCATGGTTTTAGGATTATTTGTCTGCTATTTGTAACAGAAAACGCAACCACGTAGATATCGCTTGTGCCAGCATGGTTTAAGGTAGCCATGGTCAAACTGCGGTTCATAAGACTTTCTAAATAGCACACCAATGAAAAATTGAAGGTGGTGCGGCCCGCCTGATTCAGAGCCATGTCTCTTGCCGCCCACTTCTCAAACAAAGGTTTTCCATGTCTGGTTAAGGGTATGCTTCAGATGTATAAACTGCTGTACGACAACTCCCTATTTCACAGAGTGGAACTCATTGAGACTGTTGTCTGAAGCATTCAACCATACTGTGTTGGTGAACTTAGTAATCATTCACACTTGCTCTTTGTAGATGGTAGCTTTACAGCTTCCAGCGCGTTTGTGATTTCGTATAACCCTCCAAATCTCTGAGACGCTGTTACATACAGTGGAAATACGATGTGCTCGCACAAGCTTGTTGTCTACGATTACAAACAGCATTTTAAACTGTTTTTCATAAGAAATTTTAAATTCCCAGTGTGCGTTTGAAAGTTTGATGGATGACTGTTCCTTGACAAAAAAACCATTGCTTTGCCCTTTCGTGGCTTAAATGTAAGCATTCAAACATATATAGGTGCAATGATACCATATAACACATACGCATACGCACTCATAAATGTGTGTATGTCAGCGTATGTGCATAAATGTGTGCATATTTACACATACATATATTTATATATATATAACACACACACACATACGTGTGTGTGGGTGCATGTATCTAAATGTATGTACATACATATAGGCATAAGCGGGTCTGTGGTAAGAAACTTGTTTCCCAACCACATGATTCTGGGTACATTCTCATTGCATGTGTCTTCTACTGTAGCCTCGGGCCGATCAAAGCCTTATGAGTGGATTTGGTAGACGTGGGTGTGTGAGTATGTGTGTGTGAGTATATGTGTGTGCGTGCACGCGCGTGTCTTTGCGTCTGTATTCGTCCCCCACGACCACCTGACAACTGGTGTTGGTTTGTTCACGTACCTGCAACTTAGCGCTTCGGTAAAAAGGTACTGATAGAATCAGTACCAAGCTGAAAAAAAATAGTAATTGTAAAAGTTCTTGAAAGAAGTGCCCTAGCTTGGCCGCAGTCTAATGACTGAAACAGATAAAAAGATTTTTAAAAAGGATACATACATATATATATATATATATATAATACAAAGAATATATCTGCATGTATACACACATATATGTACATACTTACATCTACATGTGTATATAGATGCATATCAGGGTACAGGACGTTAAAACAATGAACTACAGACAACGGAACGAACACATTGGAAAACAGATAGCCACTTGGAGTTAATCCTTCGTCAGCTGCCTCTATTCTAACTAGACGTTTCGAAGATAAGGCAGAACGTACTCTAGAATAGTCTCTTCCTGAGTAGTGGATCGACCCACTAAACAGAGGATTCCAAGGTGGCAAACACAAACCAAGACAGGAAAAAATGGACAGTTAATGCAGCTGCCACCTTTTCTGTCTTTGGGTAGGGGGTTGAGTGGAAGCGGTGCAACAAAATGACGTCACTGTCCTCAGATATGCAACTGGTAGCTTCATCCGGGTACTTACAAACTTGTGCTTTATTACCTTAACGTCTTTCATCCAACAGATATATTCTCCAAGGTATTCGATCGGTGGCTACCCTACTTTTCTCAGGACCTCATTTGACCCACGTTCTTTCAAATCATTACATACAATTTGACCGATTTTTAGCCGGTCGAGTGGCAACGCCAAACGTTCATTGTTCTTGTAACAGTAGTAGTTGTAGTAGGAGCAGTAATGGTGGTGTAGTATTGTATACATTAGCGCGTTTTTACGTTAGTGTATATACTTATGTATATAATTTCCTAACTCTGCTAAAGTTATTACATAACACTACACCAACATTACATTTTGCTCTAACTATGAAATATCTATTTTCATCATATATGCGTGTGTATATGTGTATACATACATACATATGTGTGTGTGTGTGTGTGTGTGTGTGTGTGTGTGTGTGTGTGTGTGTGTGTGTGTGTGTGTGTGTGTGTGTGTGTGTGTGAGTGTGTGTGTGTGTATTTGTTCATGTGTGTGAGTTAGACAGAAAAAAAATTACTATGCGCGACTCATCAGCAAGCTCTGCGTGATCAGTGAGATCGATAGGGTTGTTGTCTAAATTTGAAGACCTACATCACGTAGTCTTCAGGAATTCTTCGCAACAGGCTTAAGATAAGTTACATATAAATACACTACAAGGTTCAATGCCCGTCAACAGACATTGCGTGTGTGTGTGTGTGTGTGTGTGTGTGTGTGTGTGTGTGTGCGTGTGTGTGTTGTATTTTGTTTTGCCATTCCGAAATTGGTGTTTACAAAATGTAAAAATGTTTAATACTGTTATACATGAAATCCTAGCCGTTGATATGTCATAGATGTGTGTGTATGTGTGTGTGTGTGTGTGTGTGTGTGTGTGTGTGTGTGTGTGTGTGGATATGTCCGTGTCTGTATGCATAGCTATGTTAAAGGAGTGAGAGTAATGTATGATGTTACTCTGTTTTGCCATATTCGACATTTCCAACTGCTCTAAGTCACACTTACTTGAATTCCGAGCAAATTACTTTCAAAACTGTATTTTTTTATTTCCTTTTCCATGTGCTTATACATATCCATAAATATAAACGCACGTACCTACGCATGTAAACCGTAAGTGTATGCATATCTAATATCACACACATACACACTCACACTCATACAAACACACACATGTATGTATGTATGAATATATGTATGTATGTATGCATGTATGTAATATTGTATTATGGAAAAGTATGGAGAAAGGGAAAATGAGAATGTGGAATGTGCTAGGTAGGCATGTAAGTACATATGCAGAAGTGTGCTATTATTTGTAAACATGTGCTGCGTGTATGTGTGTGCTTGCGTAATGAATGAGGGAGTGAGCGTGTACTTATGTGTCTGTACATATATGCACAGATTTAAACACACGCACACACACAAACACACACACACACACACACACACACACACACACACACACACACACACACACACATATATATATATATATATTAAAATACACATACATACTTACATAAATGGTTCCGAGCACAATGTCGCGACATATTCTATTCTGGTGATCTGGATTTCGGTTGTTCATTTGACATGGAAAAGTTAAGAATTAAAATGGAGGACGAAGTCATCTATCAACTCTTGAATAAGTAGCGGTAAAATCCAATTTCCAAAATACGCTTTCAGCTTTATATCTGTCGCTTCATTATTATTGGAGCGACAGAATATGTGTCACCCAACCTAAATCAAAGTATAGCTGATCTTGGACTCTTAAAGAAAGAGCTTATTTCCATATTTCATGCGATACAGATAATAATCATAAGTGGCGCAATAAAAACCTGAAAAAACCCTCTTAGTGTTTAAAAGGTAAAAGTGAAGTTACTTTCACTTTCTCGAATCATGGCGACTCATCAGGGTGGGTTTGTGTTATGTCTCAAGCTACTGCTATCTAGCACCTTCGGATGATCTCTACTCGACTGCTACTCAACAGTCACTCGACCCTCTACCACGGTCAGACTCCCTCTAATTATATGTCTTGGTCCATCCAACTTCTTCGCTTGGGGGCGTCGACACAACAGTTTCCTGGTTTCTATGGCGTATATCTATTCCTCACATGAACGAGACACCAGTCCGTCGCAGGTTTACTCATTTTTGCCAGCTGAGTGAACTGGAGCAACGTGAATCGATGTTTTACTCAAGCACACAACGCGTTGCTTGGTTCAGGAATCTAAACCACAATCTTACGATCATGGGTCCAACACCTTAACCACAAAGCTTATGTACCTCCACCAAATGATGCTTAACCCTCAAAGCTTGATGAGAAGGGAGAATATATATTTTATAGCATTTTTTCTCACAACCTTCTTATTGACCAAGTATACAGCTAAAATAAACTCTGAAACCCCATTCAGAGAAGAAAACTACATACATACATTGAAATTCCAGTGAAAAAGCCTTGGATCTAGGTTAAAAATCAGCTCTTTCTCTATTGCCAAGAAATCTTGAAATAAAACTGAATAATGATATACATGTTGCTGGCACTCCATCGCTTACGACGTCGAGGGTTCCAGTTGATCCGATCAACGGAACAGCCTGCTCATGAAATTAACGTGCAAGTGGCTGAGCACTCCACAAACACGTGTACCCTTAACGTAGTTCTCGGGGATATTCAGCGTGACACAGCGTGTGACAAGGCTGACCCTTTGAATTACAGGCACAACAGAAAGAGGAAGTAAGAGTGAGAGAAAGTTGTGGTGAAAGAGTACAGCAGGGTTCGCCACCATCCCCTGCCGGAGCCTCGTGGAGCTTTAGGTGTTTTCGCTCAATAAACACTCACAACGCCCGGTCTGGGAATCGAAACTGCGATCCTATGACCGCGAGTCCGCTGCCCTAACCACTGGGCCATTGCGCCTCCACACATACATACATACATACAAACAAACACACAAACAAAAGAGAAAGAGGCCATCGATGGATCATTCATAATCCTGTACCCAAGACACACCTTCAGCACTTGTTATTATTGGAGCAACAGGATACATACCAACTCGTTTGGAGTAAAGTATGGCTGAACTTGGGATCTTGGAGAGAGAAGGCAAGTCCTTAATTTATATGCTACAAATGATCACAATATCTGGGATTATAAAAGTCTGTAATACATAAAATGAAAGGCAAAGTCAACCTCGACGGAATTTGAACTTAGAGCTTACTACGGACGAAATGCCGCTAAGTATTTGGTCCGGCGTGTTAACGGTTTTACCAGCTCACCGCCTTATTACCGCTATCAATACTTTCCCTTCTGTTTAGGCGGCAAAACTGGCAGAATCATTAGCACGCCGGACAAAATGCTTAGCGGCATTTCGTCCGTAGTAAGCTCTAAGTTCAAATTCCGTCGAGGCCGACTTTGCCTTTCATCCTTTCAGTGGGGGGGGGGGCGATAAAATAAGTACCAGTTGAATACTGGGATTGATTTAATTGGCTTACCTCCTCCCCCGATATTACTGACCTTGTGCCAAAATTCGAGATCAATATCATTGCTACTGTTGCTGCTGCTACGGCTGCTGCTGCTGTTGCTGCTGCTGCTGCTGTTTACTTTTACGTTTTGAGTTTTTTAATTTAGATTTGTTCTGTTGCTTTTTTGTTTTGTTTTGTTTTTTTACTTTCTATTCTTCCATAGTTGTGCTGGCACAGTAATGGTAGTGTTACTGGTTGCTGTGGACATCACCGTTGTTGTTGATGATATACTGGTGGTGATGGTGGCGGTGGTAGTGGTGGTAGTGGTGGTGGTGGTGGTGGTGGTCTTTGTTATTGCTATCCTTTGCAATTTATCTATCGATTCCTATTTTATTTAATTATAGATATTTTTGTTATGCCATATATTTGCTTTGCAGTTCTGCTTCGTTTTGTTGTTGGATAACGTAGGGCTATTTTTATTGTTTTGTCGGTTTGTTTGCTTTTTTGGGGGGAGGGTCTTTTTTGTGTTTTTATATAATTCCTGTTGTCGGGGCTTTCTATGTGGTTGTTTTCTTTTTAGAACTTTGAGGTTATTTTTTTTTCTTTTTTAGAGAGAAAATAAATGGTTTGTTACTTTTAATTATATAAGTGTCTGCGTGCATGTGTATATGCGTGTGCATTTAATACACCGTTATGTGTGTGTGTGTGTGTGTGTGTGTGTGTTTGTGTGTGTGTGTGTGTGTGTAGCGCGTGTGCGTGTGTGTATATCTGTTTGTATGTGTGTGCACGTATACACAACATTCGTGCTTGTGTTTTGTGTGTACACGTGTAACACATACGTATACACACACATAGAGAGAGACTCACACAAACGTACGTACGCACACACACACATACACACGCGCACACATGAATGTGTGTGCAAGCGTGACCATGTAAATATATATGTACGTATATTTATGTATATATGATTGATTGTGCGTGTGTATGTGGCGTATGTGTGCTTGTGTGTGCAGACATATGCATGTGTATGCTGTAAAAGAATATATATATATATATATATAACATTGCTTACATGTGTGCGTGTGTGTATGTGTGTGTGTGTGTGTGTGTGTGTGTGTGTGTGTGTGTGTGTGTACAGTTATGCACATACAGCTCAGATATTGTTAGTTTTAAGATTTTCAACAAACGAATACTCACAGGCAAACAGCAACAAACGTTTAACACACTTATACACTCGTGCACAAACAATCATATACACTACACATACATAAAAAAACACACTGGCACATTTTCACAAACACATGCACACACACACACACACACACACACACAAACTTTAAACAACAATAATAAAAAATGTTTCAAACGATTTCCTAAAAACATTGATATTTATTAGACGTTTTAATTATTTTTTTTTTTAAATGCTCTATAAATTTTCCTGAATTACTACAGGTCAATTATAAAAATAATTGAAAATTAGATTAATTTCTTAATTAATTTATAATATTTGAATAATTGATATCCTTTAACTAGACTACCCCCCCCCCCATACACTCCAAACTCTATCCCCGCCCTATCTTCGTGGTGTCAAAGGAAAGAGAAGATACGGTCCATGAATGGGATTTCGCTAAATTTGCTTAATGGCTTATCCCGAAATTTATTGGGTTATTGGAAAAAAATGTAGTTACTACATGTTTTATGCACTATCTATACTAAGGTTTAAAATATCGCAACACCCATTAAGTAACCTCTAGGGGAACAATAGGCTACCTAGAAATAACAGTTTCTTTATCAAAACTCGCTCAGTTACCGTAGGACACATTAGATAATGAAAGTATAGATGCATTATGTTCGTGGTTTCGTTACTTGTGATCATACGTCAGCTCGATTATGGCAGATAACTTGCCAACAATATATGTGCAAACATCATGTTCACACGTACGTGTGTTTGTGTGTGTCTGTGTGTCTGTCTGTCTGTGTGTGTGTGTGTGTGTGTGTGTGTGTGTGTGTATCGGAGCTAGAGTGGCATGAGTTTTCTCCCGCTTGCAATGAATATTGAACGTAAGAGCGCACTGGATAAAACAGCTCGAGATGTCTTCCTGGGGTTAAAATAGCAGTATCTTCGGTTTTAAGAGAGTAGCCACGTTAAAGTGGCGATAAATACTACGTTTTGGTTCGTGCACTGTTTCTGTCATGAACAGAGAGTTTTTAACGGACTAGTTTGCTAGTTACAAGATCAGTGATTGCATGACACTGTATTTTTTTATATATTGCCAGCGTCGTCAGACTAATGCAATACCTGGAGTACGAGTGCCTACCACTGAAGTGATAAAGTAAGATAGAAATCATGTGATCTAGTGGTCTCGGAGCTTGAGTGGCACGAGTTTTCTCCCACTTGCTAGGAATATCGAGTACAAGAGACCACAGAATAAACCAGCTGAAGACGTCTTCATGGAGTTAAAATAACTGTATTATCGCCTCTTAGAGAATACCAACGTTAAAGTCGCAATAAACACTTTGTGTGTGTATTGGGCCATCCCATAAGTGAAGCGTATTTTTCAATTGCATGTACTAAAAGTTGGAGGAGGACGGGATAAACTATCTGCATCAGCTTGCTATAAAAGCAGACAGTAATTTTACGGTGTACTTATTCTTAGAGCAAGTCCTGAAGAGTGCAGTTCGATTTTAACAGTTATATTTTCAAAGCTATAACGGAAGTGACAAAGGAGCATATTCAGCATATTTTACTTTATGAGTTCAATAAAGGCAACAATGTGAGGAATATTGATGCAGTATATGGGGATCGGACAATAAGCGTAAGTCAGTGTCAATGGTGGTTCCAGAAATTCCGAGCCGAAAACTACAGCCTAGAAGACGATCCTCGTCCTGGAATATCTGTAGAGCTTGATGAGGACATCCTGCAAACCCTGGTGGAACAAAATCTCATTCTAACTGTTGAGAAACTAGCAGAAAAGCTTGGATTTTCTCATTCAATCATTCCTCGACAGCTGCATGCTATCGGAAAAGTCAGCAAATGGGGACCTCACAAACTTTCCGAGTCTAAACACGCGCAGAGAGTGAATATGTGCTCTTTGCTGTCATGTCTCAGGAATGAGCCTTTTTTGAACCGAATAGTGACTGGTAACGAGAAATGGGTTGTCTATAAAAATGTGATGCGCCGAAGACAGTGAGTAGGGAAAGGAGGAACAGCGGCACCCTAGGCTTAAAGAAGGTTTTCACCCACGTACGGTGTTGTTATCTGTTTGATATGATATAAAAGCTTTAGTTCACTTTGAACTTTTGAACCCAAACCAAAGGATAATAAAGGAGATCTACTGCGAGAAACTTGAGCGGCTTAAGTCAGCGCTAGAAGAAAAACGACCATCTTTGGTTTCAAGACGAAAGATGCTCTTATATCAGGATAATGCTCGGCCACATACAGCGATGATGACATTCCAAAGGCTGGGGCAGTTTGAAACTGGAAACGATGCACCATATTCGCCGGACATTGCCCCATCTGATTATCATTTATTCCTTTGAAATACAGGTACTACTCCTTTTTGAATAGACTGGAGCAATGTAAAACTCGTACTTGCAAACGCAACCTTGTCAATATAGTTAACTTGGGGTTTTACTGAATGTAAGAAATCCCAGAAACTTCATATTTTTGCTTCCTGAATTTGATCTGTTTCAAACTCAACGGGTTGGTTATGATATGAGAAGCGGAGGAAAAACTGCCACATTATGATTTAAATACATTGTGCTGGATTAGCTAAATGGAAATAAAAGTTGTGAACTATATTAATAAGTATCGATTTCTCTATCTGTATTTGCATTAATTCCATATAAATTTTTAATGAACCTTTGTGAAACATTATGTAGATCGAAGCAAATTTCCAGTAAATAGTTAAATATCTAAAGGCTTTATTCTGAAAAGGAAAATAACACTGTGTAATACAATTTTTTTCTTGGTTAGCAGCTGTTATTTCCTATTTGCTTACCCCTAGAAAGGAGGCGCAATGGCTCAGTGGTTAGGGCAGCGGACTCGCGGTCATAGGATCGCGGTTTCGATTCCCAGACCAGGCGTTGTGAGTGTTTATTGAGCGAAAACACCTAAACCTCCACAAGGCTCCGGCAAGGGATGGTGGCGAACCTTGCTGTACTCTTTCACCACAACTTTCTCTCACTCTTACTTCCTGTTTCTGTTGTGCCTGTAATTCAAAAGGTCAGCATTGTCACACTCTGTGTCACGCTGAATATCCCCGAGAACTACGTTAAGGGTACACGTGTCTGTGGAGTGCTCAGCCACTTGCACGTTAATTTCATGAGCAGGCTGTTCCATTGATCGGATCAACTGGAACCCTTGACGTCGTAAGCGATGGAGTGCCAACAACAAGCCCTAGAAAGTATTTAAAAAATAGTTAATATTTCCTTCAAACTTTGCTTTTCTTACATTTATTCAAACCCAAAGAACCCCTCTCAACACTTGCCTATGATGCTCCCCCATTACTTCTGCTCATGATCAGAGATGCACTTATTGTCAGCCACTAAGGGACATGCTCAAGTAGTTAAGATCAAGCAACTGACAAGTATTGAGCAGGATCTTTGCTATAACGACATTTCTGCTTCAGTAACTCAACGCTGAATCTGTCTGAAATGTAAACGAAAATAGGTCAGTTTCAAAACATTGATGTCCAGGTCACAAAAGCAAAGTTTGAAAGGAATAGTAGTCATTTCCTTTGATTCCTAGATAGAAGCAAATAGAAAATAACATCTACTGACCAAAGACAAAAATGAAATTACAGTTTTGTTGCACAGTGTTATTGTAAGGTTTAGTCACCTGATTTTCTTATTGCCTGTAAATGTGTGGTTCGATCAAAATCGATGATGTTGTAGTCTTCTTTTATCGTTTTATTTGTTTCTGTTAATAGACAGTGGCCATACCAAGGCATTGCCTTGAAGAGCTTAATCGAACAGACTGAACCCAATACTTATATTTCTTCAGCTTGATACTTATTCTATCGGTTCTTTGGCCGAGCCGCTGAGTTACGAACGCATAAACAAACCAGCATCCGTTGTCAAGCGGTGGGGTGGACAAACACAATGGCGCACACACACACACACACAAACATGCATACATACATACGTACATATATGTATGTATGTATGTGTGTATGTATGTATATGTTAATGTAATTGAAACAATTGTTGGATTTTTAAGGTTGTATATATCTACATATAACAATCATCAATAATATGTACGAAGAAAATCATATCTTTATTTTAGATCACACCTTATAAATCCAACAATTGTTTCAATTGCATTAACATATACATACATACATACATACATACATACATACATACATATATATATATATATATATATATATATATATATATATATATATATATATATATATATATATATATATATATATATATATATATACAGATAGATAGATAGATAGATAGATAGATAGATAGATAGATATAGTTATGTATGTATATGTTAATACAATTGAAACAATTGTTGGATTTTTAAGGTGTGGTCTAAAATAAAGATACGATTTTCTTCGTACATATTGATTGTTGTTAATACTCTGAATTTCTTAAAACTCTGCGTAAGGATTGTTGGATTTACCTATCATAGATGAGGATTTACCTGGGACTTGTATTGTACATACATTTACTGATATCTACTTGTTGGAAACTTAACCGTATTCCTTTATACTGAGAGCTTACTTGATATCTGCCAGGCTTTTTAAATCCCATTTTTTCTTATACACACACACATGTATATATATATATATATATATATATATATATATATATATATATATATATATATATATATATATATGTATGTATGTATGTATGTATGTATATACACGGCAGGCTTCTTCTAGTTTCTGTCTAACAAATCAGTTTTGAAGCCTTTGATTGGCCCGGGGCTATAGCAGAAGTCACCAGCCCAAACTGCGGCGCAGTGGGGCTGAATTCAAAAGCACATGGTTGGCAAGCCAGCTTCAAAATCATACAGACACTTTATATGATATTCTTTGCAATTTAACATTGATTTCAAAGATGGACACGGTATTTCGCGTTTGCGATGTATGTATAGAGAATTATATATTCCCAGTAGGTGAATGGTACATATTTTATCAATCCCGTGAAGATGAAAGACAATGTTGACTCGGGGTCAGGTGCAAATTTAGCACAGAATCACCTTACCGCAATTTATTTATTTCGATAGTCTTCCATGTTCGCGACATCACGCTGCTTATATGATGTTTATATTGGTGCTTATATTGGTTTAGCATTTTGACACAAGGCCAGCAACTTCAGAGGAGTGGGTAAGTCGATTGCATCGGCCCCAATGATCAACTGGTACTTATTTAATCGACCTCAATAAGATTAAAGGCAAAGTCAACATCGGTGGAATTTGAACACACAACGTAAGGACAGACGAAATGCAACTAAGCATTTTTCTCGGCGTAGTAAGGATTCTGCCAGCTCGCCGCTGTAAATATGATGATTAATATTGCTTTCGAGTTTTGGCACAAGACCAGTAGCTTGGAGAAGGGGCCAAGCCGATTAATTCGACCCGAGTGCTCAACTGGTATTTATCTTATCGACCCGGAAAGATAAAAGCAAAGTCAACCTCACCGAGATTTGAGAAGACAGACAGAATGCCTCTAAGTATTTCCCTCGACGTACTAACCATTCTATCAGTTCGCTGCCTAACGTGATGATTAACATTGCCTTCTAACATAAGGCGGTGAACTGGTTGGATTGTTACTACGCCAGGCGAAATACTAAGCGGCATTTCTGAGTTCAAATTTCACCGAGGTTCACTTTACCTTGCCACCTTTAGGGGGTCGATAAAATAAGTATCAGTTAAGCACTGGGGTCAATATATTCGAATAGCTCCCTCCACCAAAATTGCTGGCCTTGTGGAAATTTTGAGACCAATGTTGCTTAGAATAAATAGTAGATTTTAAAATTTGTATTGGGATCGATTTGTTCGACTGCACTTTTCAAGGTGGCTCCATTCCAATGAGTGGAGGCGCAATAGCCCAGTGCTTAGGGCAGCAGACTCGCGGTCATAGGATTGCAGTTTCGATTCCCAGACCGGGCGTTGTGAGTGTTTATTGAGCGAAAACACCTAAAGCTCCACGAGGCTCCGGCAGGGGATGGTGGCGAACCCTGCTGTACTCTTTCACCACAACTTTCTCTCACTCTTACTTCCTCTTTCTGTTGTGCCTGTAATTCAAAGGGTCAGCCTTGTCACATTGAGTCACGCTGAATATCCCCAAGAACTACGTTAAGGGTACACGTGTCTGTGGAGTGCTCAGCCACTTGCACGTTAATTTCACGAGCAGGCTGTTCCGTTGATCGGATCAACTGGAACCCTCGACGTCGTAAGCGACGGAGTGCCAACAAAAACAAAACATTCCAATAACTGAAAAAAACAAAGGGGTATGCGCGCGCGCGCGTATATATATACATATGCATACATATATATATAAATATATATATATATATATATATATATATATATATATATATATATATATATATATATATATATATATATATATGGGCAAGTATCTTCTACTATTACATCGGGCCGATTACTATTACTGAGCGCGCGATAGGCGAACCGCGATATAGCGAGAGATTACTGTATAAGGTGAATGTGTAACTAACTGCCTTGTACTTGTACTGTATATATCGCTTCGTTGTTGTTCTGTTTTCAGACTTGCATAATATCTATAAATTCCTTGTTTCAGCAAAGAAACTCAATGACAACATAATAAAATACGAAACAATACCGCATATGTATATACGTTTGTATGGATATATATATATATATATATGACAGAAAAAATAATTAATTAATATGTATATTTTTTTAATTACTGAATTGCATTTTGATAATAACATGTTACTGTTTGTTCTCTGATTTATCGTTGACTCACGCCATGTCACACCTGCGCGTGCGCGCACATACACACTCGCACGCACGCGTGCGCGCATCTCATTCGCTTCCCCCACATTTTTCTATCTTTGGATATCTATCCTTTTTTTTCTGTTATCATTTTCCTGGTGTACCATTTTCTCTCTCCCTAAAGTGATATGTCTTTCTTTCCCACTCTCTCACTTTTGCCCTCTTCGTCTTATGTGTGTGTGTGTTTGTGTATCTGTGTGCATGCGTGCGTGTGTGCATGTGCATGTATATACGTTTATGCGTATATGTGTTAGCATCATACTCTCTTTCTGTCAACCATTTTCATCTCACTTTCTTTCAATAATACAAACAGATGCAAGCAATTTACTCTAACAAACCCTTTTAAAATAATGAGAATATATATGTCTTGCGTTTAATTTCGTGGAGAAGGGGATTAATTATTATAATTATTTAGATAAATAATTGCGAAACAATCTGTCTACATCAATCTGTACATACACGCATACACATAAACAGATAAGCACGCATGGACAAACATATTCAAATACACATACACGCGCGTGCAATATACCCACACTCATACGCATACATATATATTTTATCATATTATATTACATTATATCATTAGATATATCTTCTCATATATATATATATATATATACATACATAAATCTATTTAGATATACAAGATGGTGTATAACGATATGTGTGTGTGTGTGTGAATATATACACGTATATATGCATATATATATATATGTATATATATATATATATATATATGCTTACTTATGTACGAATATGTATATATATGTGTGTATATGTATATATATGTATGTATATGTATATATATGTGTGTATATGTATATATATGTATGTATATGTATATATATATATATATATATATATATACATATATGTATATATAGTATATGTATGTATATGTTTATATATATGTATGTATGTGTGTGTGTGTGTGTGTGTGTGTGTGTGTGTGTGTGTGTGTGTGTGTGTGTGTGTGTACATGTAGATGTATAATACGTATATGTATTGGGTTATCCCATAAATAATGCGCTTATGTTATACTTCTTTTACTTTTCAAAATTAAGATAAACAAAGTTCTTTTTTAATCTAAAATATACTCTCCTTCATTTTCTACAATGTTCTTCCATCTATTTAGTTGGCTCCTCTTCCAAAATTCACTTGTCCGTGACGAAAAACACTCCTCGTCTACAGAATTCATATTTTTTCCGTTGAAAAGATTTTGAAAACTGCGGCATAAATGATAATCAAACGGGACAATGTACGGCGAATATAATGGGTGGGGCATCGTTTCCCATTCAAACTGCCCTAGTTTTTGGAATGTCATCCTCGCTGTACGTGTGCGAGCATTATCCTGATGGAAGAACAACTTTCGTCTTGGAACCAGTGATGGTCATTTTTCTTCTAGCACAGGTATCGGTGAATGGTTGAATGACCAAATCCAAGCTTTTCTGCTTGTTCCTCAACAGTTACGATGGGATTTTGTTCCACCAGGGTTTGCGAACTTCAAAAGAGATACAAAACGATCTCCAAAACTATAAAATCTATTTTGATGCAGTATTTATACATTTGCCTAAGGCGGTGAGCGGGAAGAATCGTTAGAACGCCGGACAAAACTCTTATCAGTATTTTGTCCGTCTTTACGTTCTGATTTCAAATTCCGCCCAAGTCAACTTTGCTTTTCATTCGTTCGAGGTCGATAAAGTAAGTACAAGTTAAGCACTAGGGGTCAATATAATCGACTAGCCCTCGCTTCACAAATTTCCAGCATCATAACTGTAGTAGAAAAAAATATTTGTCTGAAGCAATCGAAACCGGGAATGAATACCAGAAATGGTGCTAACATCTTCAAGGAGCATCGCTAATATTGTTGTGCAGTGGCTTTGAGCTTTGATACTGAAGATGTAGAGAAGTATGAGAAATGTTGTTACAGAATTGATCATTCCATCTTTACTCTGTGATGAAGTATTCGCCTAAGAATATATTGTGAATTATTCAGGCCCACATTGATTAAATATTCATACCGACATCAGTCATATGTATGTTAAAAAGTTTAGGTGGGAATTTTTTTTTTTAAATCATTGTCAGGAAGATTGCCAGATATAGAATATCTATTCTTCACATTGGCAAAAGGTCACGTATTTTCTTAGAGAGAAGGACACAGATTTGTTTATTGTTTCAGCCATTGAATTATAAGCCATATGAATTATAAGCCATATTAGGGTACCCTCTTCAAGGGTTTTACTCGAATAAAAGTACCCTATTATTTATTTCAAAATCTGCTACTTATTCCATCCGTTTTTTTTCTCTGCTAAACCGCTGTTTACAGGAACATAAACAAAACAGCACCGGTTGTCAAGTGATGATGGGATACAGGCCCAGAGACACGCATACACACACACACAGATTTATATATATATATATATATATATATATATATACATGTGTGGTTGTGTAACTATGTACATGTTTTTATATATCCGAAATGTATAGTATTAAATATCCATAAAGGGTGGTCTTACCAACCGGTTTTGTGTAAACAATACAATGGAGTGTTAGTTTACGAACCGATTATATAACTTTACGTTCATCAGAGTTAGCTGATATGAAAGGGGATATGGTGACTTGTTGAATATCCCAGGTTGTAATATTCCAAATCTATTTGCAAAAGATGTATAAAGAATATTATAATCACCATATTCCCTTCCATATCGGCTAACTCTGATGAGCATAAAGATGTTACCTAATATTCCATTGTATTTTTTACGTGAAACCGATTGGTAAGACCACCCTTTATGGATATTTAATACTATACATATCGGATAATATATATATATATATATATATATATATATATATATATATATATATATATATATATATATATATATATATATATATATATATAAGGATTCAGATAGAATCGGGTACTCGAAAAGATAAGCACCAGGTAGGGTTGAATAAACATGTAGTCACCACCTATGGTTGATAATTATCAGAAAAAATATTCTGGTTCAAAGCACACGTTAAGTTGGTTGTACATTCTTGGCATATTTCAGGCTGGCCGACGTATTGTAAATCCCTATGGTGTATTATTTGATTATATATATATTCCTTTGATTATCTCTCTCTCTTTCTCTTTCTCTCTCTTTCTCTCTCTCTCTCTCTCTATATATAGTATGGGCTTCCACACAGTTTCCTTATTTCTTTATTACCCACAAGGGGCTAAACATAGAAGTGACAAACAAGGACAGACAAAGGGATTAAGTCGATTATATCGACCCCAGTGCGTAACTGGTACTTAATTTATCGACCCCGAAAGGATGAAAGGCAAAGTCGACTTCGGCGGAATTTGAACTCAGAACGTAACGGCAAACGAAATACCGTTAAGCATTTCGCTCGGCGTGCTAATGTTTCTGCCAGCTCGCCGCCTTCACAATTTTCACACAGTTTCCGTCAACCAAATTCCCGCACAGGGCATTGATGAGCCCAGGGCTATTTATAAACTAAAACACTTTACCAAGACGCCGATCGGTGGAACTGAACACGAAACGAACTGGTTGTAAAGCGCGCTTCTTAACCACACAGCCATCCCTGTGCCCATATTAAATATACTTCCTTTTGTGGAAGACGATTAACAGTAGGGTGAGGAGAGAATCTGAAAAAAGAAAAAAAGCGGAGGAAAATAGTGAAAGTAAATAAAGAGCGTTACTATCAATGCACATAATAAAATTGTCTTTCACTCTTTCACTTGTTTCAGTCTTTTGACTGCGGCCATGCTGGAGTGCCGCCTTTAGTCGAGCAAATCGACCCCAGGACTTATCTTTTGGAAGCCTAGTACTTATTCTATCGGTCTCTTTTGCCGAACCGCTAAGTTACGGGGACGTAAACACACCAGCATCGGTTGTCAAGCGATGTTGGGGGGACAAACACAGACACACAAACACATACACACATACATATATATATATATACATATATACGACAGGCTTCTTTCAGTTTCCGTCTACCAAATCCACTCACAAGGCTTTGGTCGGCCCGAGGCTATAGTAGAAGACACTTGCCCAAGGTGCCACGCAGTGGGACTGAACCCGGAACCATGTGGTTGGTAAGCAAGCTACTTACCACACAGCCACTCCTATGTCTCTCGACACAATTTATATTTCTGCTATTTCAAGCTGGATTTTAAAGTTATGAGTTATGGTTAGTGTTTAAAGATTTAAGATGAAAATAACACTTCAAAGAAGATGCCCGTGAAAATTGAATTTGTGAAAATTTTTTGTAGAAATGTAATTTACAATGTTTAAAGCATCGACTGCACAGAAAATTTCTTTTTAATTAATTTAAAATTTTACCAGTTGTTGTTCACTCGTTCACTCTCTCTCTCTCTCTCTCTCTCTCTCTCTCTCTCTCTCTCTATCTCTCTCTCTCCCTATCTCTCTCTCTCTCTCTCTCTCTCTCTCCCTCTCACTTTCTCTCTCTTTCTCACTCTCTATATACATATGTATATGCGTGGCTCTGTGGTAAGACGCTTGCTTCCCGACCACATGGTTCCGGGTTCAGTGCCACTGCGTAGCACCTTGGGCAAGTGCCTTCTACTATGGCCTCGGGCCGACCAAAGCTTTGTAAAAAGATTTGGTAGTCGAAAACTGAAAGAAGCCCGTTTTATGCGCGCGTGTGTGTGTGTGTGTGTGCTAAATTTAGCAAAATTTTCATTTGCGG
>NC_142929.1:57295673-57300673 GCF_046866305.1 Octopus bimaculoides | reverse complement strand
TGAACGAGGAGCTTCTTTATGGTCGCTCAAAATGCTAGAAGCAACAACCAAATCACCCTCAAAAAATCAGTGTATAGTCTTAGAGCGACACATTCAAATTGTAGAATGTATCGGTGACCTGTCCCATGCACACGGAGCTAACTTTGTTGTGTAGCGAAAGTACAGAATAGACGCAGGCGTGGCTTGCTTTCTTTGCAACTGTGTGTTTTCGGGTTCAGCCCCGACCAAATGACTTGTGAGTGAATTTAGTGGACAGAAATTGTATGGAAGCTCCTCGTATATATGTGTGTATATGTGGTGTGTGTGTGTGTGTGTGTGTGTGTGTGTGTGTGTGTGTGAGTGTGTGTGTGTGTGTGTTTGTGTGTGTGTGAGTGAGTAAGTGAGTTAGTGAGTGTGTATGCATGTATGTGTGCGCACACGCGTGCGTGTTTATGTCTATATTGGTCCCCTCCTCCACCGCTTGACATCCGGTATCGGTTTGTTTACGTCCTCGTTAATAAGCAGCTCGGCACAAAAGACACCGATAGAATATGTATCTGACTTTAAAAAAAATAAATAAAAATAAATATTGGAGCCGATCTATTCCACTAAAATTCTTCGAGACAATACCCTAGCACAGCTGTAATCCAAAGACTTGTTGTTGTTGGCACTCCGTCACTTACGACGTCGAGGGTTCCAGTTGATCCGGTCAACGGAACAGCCTGCTCGTGAAATTAACGTGCAAGTGGCTGAGCACTCCACAGACACGTAGTTCTCGTGGAAATTCAGCGTGACACAGTGTGACAAGGCTGACCCTTTGAATTACAGGCAGAACAGAAACAGGAAGTAAGAGTGAGAGAAAGTTGTGATGAAATAGTACAGCAGGATTTACCACCATCCCCTTTAGGTGTTTTCGCTCAATAAACACTCACAACGCCCGGTCTGGCAATCGAAACCGCGATCCTATAACCGCGAGTCCGCTGCCCTAACCACTGGGCCATTGCGCCTCCAATCCAAAGACTAGGACAAGGAAAAAATATATGAAAAGAAAATGAAAACTAGATAAAAACAAACCTAGTAAACATATATGTTTCTAATTTTGGTGCATTACCTATTTCATGGGGCAAGAGTTAATCATTTATATCAGTATTTTTCAACCATATTTTTACCTAAGGACTCCTTTGATTCTTATTTTACTCCAAAGGGTCTTTCATAACCAGTTGATGTTTAAAAAAATCCTATTATTTTTATAATTGAATATTATTAGGAATTTTATTTTTTAAAGATGTTGAAATATTTTGTATATTCTAGAAGTATAACCAATTTTATTGCACAGACTTTAACAAAATCTTATATGGACCTTCAAGGGTCATATGAACCCCGATTAACAAGCAATGGTTTATATAGACCGCAATACATGACCGGTGTTTTAATTTATTGATATAACAAAGGATGAATGGCAAGGCTGAGATCTCGGCAGGATTTGATCTCAAACTATAAGGAACCGGAACAAAAGAGTGAAGCAATATTTCTGACCCTCAAAGAAATTCTGCCAATCCATAATCTTCGGCGTCTAAAACTGCGAATAATTAGCATTTAAAAATATCGATTTAAAAATAAAATATTTTAGTGAACCATTTAGCACGTCAAAATTATTTTTATTAATTTCCTAAGGTGAAGCACAAATAAATTCTAGCCTACTAGTTTTGTCTTTCAAAAAATACATAAGGACGAAAACCTGTTTTCATTTTGAAAAAGCACAAAATGTGAGTGTTGCATGTTGGTATGTGTATATATTCTATTATTCTTTTTTATTCTTTTATTTTTTTACTTGTATCAGTCATTTGACTGCGGCCATGCTGGAGCACCGCCTTTAGTCGAGCAAATCGACCTCAGGACTTATTCTTTGTAAACCTCGTACTTATTCTATCGGTCTCTTTTGCCGAACCGCTAAGTAACGGGGACGTCAACTCAACACACCAACATCAGTTGTCAAGTGTGTGTCTGTGTTTGTTGGGATACAAACACGCACACACACATATATATACGACGGGCTTCTTTCAGTTTCCGTCTACCAAATCCACTCACAAGGCTTTGATCATCTCGAGGCTATAATAGAAAACACTTGCCCAAGATTCCACGCAGTGGGACTGAACCCGGAATCATGTGGTTGGTAAGCAAGCTACTTACCACACAGCCACTCCTGCGCCTATATATATATATATATATATATATATATATATATATATATATATATATATATATATATATATATATATATATATATATATATATATATATATATATATATATATATATATATATATATATATATATATATATATATATATATATATATATATATATATATATATATATATATATATATATATATATATATATATATATATATATATATATATATATATATATATATATATATATATATATATATATATATATATATATATATATATATATATATATATATATATATATATATATATATATATATATATATATATATATATATATATATATATATATATATATATATATATATATATATAGTGACTCCCTTGCAAAACTTGTTGCTTCACTGAATCTACGTAATTCAGACTGACCGATGCAACATGAATACTCGAGTACATAGTATTGACAACCTGCAAAAAGGGTGAAATGCGTGGTCACCTCCGGAACGATTTCGTTCCGTCTGGTCCTGAAGTATATTGTGTTTTATAGCATACTGCGACGATAAGGGAATCTTTTCCTAAACGACCACTACACCTTCTAACTTTTCAACGATATACATACGTTAAGTATGTCATATGAAAACATTTTTATAAACAGACATTGAAGCGCCGAGTGAGTTGGTGTTTTACAGATAATAAAGTAATTCTCGTGCACCAAATAGCTGCGAAAACAGTGTAGAAAATTGGGTAAATACCCTAAGAAGACAGTGGTGGGGGTGGGGGTGGGCCAGCAAGTCGCTACAAAAAAGTCGAACCCTATACCTCCCAAATTCCGGCTGAGTGCTCTGTACCATTTGGCTAAGCCACCCCTGACAACGGGTACCATTTTTTCTGACGAAATAAAATAGGTAAAAACTGCAACATAGTTTTGGTTTCTTTCTTTTTGTAGTTTACTTTGTACCTTCTCGCACTGTTACTGCCTTACACAACAAATCTCTTTAAAATACATGTGTGTGAGAGAGAGAGAAAGAGTGTGTGTTGTGTGTGTGTATGCGTGTGTATGTGTGTGTGTGTATGCATACAGAGAGATGGAGAGGGAGACAAACAAAGAGATTGATAAACAGATATTTAATACATAATAGCCAGTAGCAATTCGGTGTAACATCGATCGCAAGTGTCTATCTATAGCAGATGGTGAAGTAGATAACTTACCAGATGGGAGTGGCTCTAACGGAATGAAAATTCGATAGACAACAAAACAATTAAAGGTGCAATAGATAGTAAAATAGAATATAAATCGTACGATAGAAAGTGCGTTAGCAAAGTTCTCAGAAGATTTCTGACAGGAGTCGCTACGAGTATGCAGATGTTTAAAGAAAATAATTGTTATATGAACATTAATAAAAAAAAAGTCAGAATTAAGAAAAAAATCACAATATCCACACTTTTTGTAGATGGTTCTAAATAATATAAATATGCTTTATAGGTTTCGAAGTGGTCAAATGGAGGATTGCTGTTATTTCTCATTTTGAGAGTGACGACAGAGCGTCTCTAACTAGAGGCATAGTTAATACTTGAAGGTTTTCGTTAAATGCCGATACTCACCGATTATATTCATTCCTTTCTATGCTTTACATACATTAGCACACACACACATACACACACACACATGGTTAAGGAGTCCGTTTTGTAACCACATGGTTTCGGGTTCAGTCCCACTGCGCGGTACCTTAGGAAAGTGTCTTCTACTATAACCACGGGCAGCCTTGTGAGTGAATTTAGTTGGCAGAGACTGCGCGCGCGTGTTTGTGCCTCCATATTTGTGTTCGTACTCCACCATTGCTTTACAACTATCATTGGTTTGTTAACGTCCCCATATCTTAACGGTTCGGGAAAGGAGACAATAGAATAAGTACCAAACTTTAAAACAATAAGTAATGGAGTCAGTGTGTTCCACAACACATTTTACGGCAGTGCTCCAGTATGACTGCAGTCCTATAACTGAAACAAGTAAAAGGCAATATCTACGCTGCCCAGATTACATTCGACAACTATATTACATATGTATGTCAATACTTACAGATATAGATAAGCTGATTTAGAATTTAGGATCCCATCAGAACAGGGTTATACGAAGTATCGCTGTTTCTTATGTATGTGGAATGCACTATCTCGTAATCAACATATTGTATGTATAGATTGCTTTCAAAGACCTTTCATTGAATTTATTTATTATATTAATGGTTTCAAATTTCAGCAAAAGAGACCGATAGAATGGGTACCAGGTTTAAAAAAGCAAGTAGTGGGGGTCGATTCGTTCGATTAAAAATTCTTCAAGGTGGTGTCCCGGCATGACCGCAACCTAATGACTGAAACAAGTAAAAGATGAAGGATAAACGTTTCTGGGTAACGTAGTGCAGACACCTATGAATACGTTGCGTATAATTCTCTTCAAAACCACCGATCATTGGAAGGAGGAACTCTTTAGAAACATTTTGCATCTTGGAATGCAAAATGTTGCTAAAATTTTCTCTGTCTGCATCAACATTTGCTACTTTGTTCATGAAAACTTGGTCGTGTATCTGACATGCAATGTGAATGACTACATCAAGATATTTCCTATTTCATTATTGCCCACAAGGGGCTAAACACAGAGGGGACAAGCAAAGGGTTTAAGTCGATTACATCGACCCCAGTGAGTAACTAGTACCTTATTTATCAACCCCGAAAG
This sequence comes from Octopus bimaculoides, assembly GCF_046866305.1. Lineage (NCBI taxonomy): Eukaryota > Metazoa > Mollusca > Cephalopoda > Octopoda > Octopodidae > Octopus > Octopus bimaculoides. The sequence continues at coordinate 57,295,771 of NC_142929.1, read as the reverse complement.
GATGAAAGGCAAAGTCGACCTCGGCGGAACTTGAACTCAAAACGTAACGGCAGACGAAATACCGCTAAGCACTTCGCCCTGCGCACTAACGTTTCTGC